>NC_080029.1:81074691-81308241 GCF_030020395.1 Manis pentadactyla
TTCTGATGACACCACCACACAGTTCATTTACTCGACCTTCAATTCTGTTTTCATGATCGGCCCCCTTCTCTTTATCCTTTGCTCCTACGCTCTGGTGACTCTGGCTGTGCTACGGATGCCCTCAGCAGCGGGCAAACGCAAGGCTTTCTCCACTTGTGCTTCTCATCTGGCTGTGGTGATCCTGTTTCTTTGGCTCTGTTACGGTGATGTGCGTTAGTCCCGGATCGGGACACCCAGTGGACATGGAAAAAATCGTTACTTTGTTTTATTCTGTGAAAACACCTCTGTGCATTCCGCTAATATATAGGCTCAGGAACAAGGAGATGAAGGCTGCTCTGAGGAAGATCCTGAGGACTGCCCAAGGTATTCATAAAATACAAAGAGCCAAATTCTTCTCTCAAACGCAACTGATCTCAAGACATGAGTGATATATTTGTCGACAAATTCATTAACTTTTATTAAGAAACTACTATAATGAGGGCCCATTATCATCCTAAGCAAGATGCAGTAATGTTATTTAAGAATGTTTTAACTAACAAGTGAATGCAACTGTGTTGAAGTTAGTATCAAGTAAATGAAATGATATGTATGTAAGTCAATCAGTCTCTATATGTAATTCAATTTCTAAAGAGAAGGTAGAAGCATGCTGTGCATTGCTGAGTTGAATTAACTAATATACATGTAGTAGAGATCATAGATTGCTTTGGGGATTAACACTCCAAACCAGTAGTTCTCCACTAACACGCACTGATTGATAAAGAAGTCTCGAATTTGAAGGAAGTCGCCGTGCCAGAGTGTAGCATGTGACTTGACTTTAAGGAAACAGAATAATAGCCGTGGCTGGACGGTAGTGATTGTTTAGGGTGTACAAGACAAGAATTAGGAATTTAAAGGTATTACTAACTTAGAATATAGCAAATAAAAGAGCTAAACATAAGAACCGGGGCACTACTCAGGGCATAACCCACTTTCGGGTAAATCCCATTTGAGTAACAGCTTCCGGTACTACTTGTAGTTTAGTGTTAGTACTGTGTGACTGTTTTTAAACTGCCATAAGCATCCTTAATACTAATACGACTTCTACTGCGTTTCTGTTGCCATTTTTTTTTTTTTCAAACATGGCTCTTCAACACATACTTTAAAAGAATCATAGTATGAAATGCAATTTTTACCAAATTGTAATTTGTAGTCTTCAAGAAGTCAATTCCTCTACAAAGTGAGGTGCCGCATCAATTGGGTTTTGTTTCATGAACAATCTGGGTTGAGAATACTTTCTGAAGATTAAAAGGCAGGATTTTTGAGTTCGGGGAAAGAAGTGGTTATCTTTCTTCTACTTCACAAAAGAAACAAAGAGCTGGACAATTGCCTGAAAGGTACGTCATATTGGAAGAAAATATGAACAATTTAGGACTTCGTGCACATGAACTACAACAGTAGATTTACAGTGCCGATGGCTTTAACACCGATTTTCATTCACGAAGGTTAAGGAATGTTTGTGACAATTCCATTCGTCTTTCATAATCACAGAAGAAAAAGGAAAAAGAAGAGATTCTTAATAAAACAGTGTGTTGATTGTGATAAAGGTGGAAGTGCCCGTTATTTGTTATTGCCTTTATTCTTGACCAACGTTTTCTCACCGATCTTAAATTCCACCTCATATTGTTTCTTTTTTGTATCATCAATATACGATTACATGAGCAGCATTGTGGTTACTAGATTCCTCCCATTATCAAGTCCCCACCACATACGCCATTACAGTCACTCTCCATCAGCATAGTAAGATGCTACAGAGCAGAGTCACTACTTGTATTCTCTGTGCCATGCGGTCTTCCCCTCCCCACCCCCACATTACCTGTGCTAATCACAACGCCCTTTATTCCCTTCTCCCATACTTCCCACCCACCACCACACCCAGTCCTTTTCTCTTTGACAACTGTTAGTCCATTCTTGGGTTCTGTGAGTTTGCTATTTTGTTCTTTCAGTTTTCCCTTTGTTCTTATGCTCCACAGATGAGTGAAAAATCATTTGGCACTTCTCTTTCTCTGCTTGGCTTATTTTATTTCACTGAGCATAAATAATAGCCTCCCGCTCCATTCATGTTGTTGCAAATGTGTAGGATTCGTTCTCTTCTTACGGCTGAAGAATATTCCATTGTGTATATAGACCACTTCTTCTTTATCCATACACCTACTGATGGACACTTAGGTGGCTTCCATTTCTTGGCTACTGTAAATAGTGCTGCGATAAACATAGGGGTGCATATGTCTTTTTGAAACTGGGCTCCTGCGTTCTTAGGGTAAATTCCTAGGAGTGGAATTCCTGGGTCAAATGGTATTTTTTTTTTTTTTATTTCTGGTCTTTTGAGGAATCTCCACACCGCTTTCCGCAATGGTTGAACTACTTTACATTCCCACCAGCAGTGTAGGAGGGTTCCCCTTTCTCTGCATCCTAACCAACACTTGTTGTTCCCATTCTTTTCCATGTTGGCCGTACTAACTGGTGTGAGGTGGTATCTCACTGTGGTTTTAATTTGCATTCCCTGATGATCAGTGATGTGGAGCATCTTTTCATGTGCCTGTTGGCCATCTGAATTCCTTCTTTGGAGAAGTGCCTGTTCGGATCCTCCACCCATTTTTTAATAGGGTTATTTGCTTTTCGGGTGTTGAGGCATGTGAGTTGTTGATGTATTTTGGATGTTAACCCCTTGTTGGATATGTCATTTACAAATATATTCTCCCATGCTGATGGACACCTTTTTGTTCCGCTGATGGCGTCCCCTGCTGTAAAGGAGATTTTAGCATGATGTAGTCGCCTTTGTTCCTTTTTTAGTTTGCTTCCCTTGCCCGAGGACACGCGTCCAGGAAAAAGTTGCTCATGTTTATATTCAAGAGATTTTTGCCTATGTTTTCTTCTAAGAGCTTTATGGTTTCATGACTTACATTCAGGTCCTTGATCCATTTTGAGTTTACTTTCCTGTATGAGGTTAGACAGTAATCCAGTTTCATTCTCTTACATGTAGCTGTACAGTTTTGCCCCACACCAGCTGTTGGAGAGGCTGTCAATTCCCCATTGTATATGCATGGCTCCTTTATCATATAATAATTAACCATATATGTTTGGGTGAACATCTGGACTCTCTATTGTGTTCCACTGGTCTGTGCCAGTACCAAAGTGTCTTGATTACGGTGGCTTTGTAGTAGAGCTTGAAGTTGGGAAGTGAGATCCCCCTGCTTTATTCTTCCTTCTCAGGATTGCTTTGGCTATTCGGGGGTCTTTGGTGGTTCCACGTGAATTTTAGACATATTTGTTCCAGTTTGTTGAAGAATGCTGTTGGTACTTTGGTAGGGATACTGCATTGAATCTGTAGATTTCTTTAGGCAGGATGGCCATTTTGACAATATTAATTCTTCCTAGCCAAGAGCATGGAATGAATTTCCATTTGTTAGTGTCCTCTTTAATTTCCCTTAAGAGTGTCTTGTAGACTTCCAGGTATAGGTCTTTCACTTCCTTCGTTAGGTTTCCAGGTATAGGTCTTTCACTTCCTTCGTTAGGTTTCCAGGTATAGGTCTTTCACTTCCTTCGTTAGGTTTACTCCTAGGTATTTTATTCTTTTTGATGCAATTGTAAATGGAATTGTTTTCCTGATTTCTCTTTCTGCTCATTCATCATTAGTGTACACGAATGCAACAGATTTCTGTGTATTAATGTTGTATCCCACAGCTTTGCTGAGTTCACATACTAGATCTAGTAGTTTTGGAGTGGATTCTTTAGGGTTTTTTTATATACAGTATCATGTCATCTGCAAACAGGGACAGTTTAACTTCTTCCTTACCAATATGAATGCCTTTTGTTCCTTTGTGTCGTCTGATTGCCGTGGCTAGGACCTCAAGAACTAGGTCGTATAAAAGTGGGGAGAGTGGGCATCCTTTTCTTGTTCCTGGTCTTAAGGGGAAAGCTTTCAGCTTCTCGCTTTTATGCATAATGTTGGCTGTGGGTTTGTCATATATGGCCTTTATTATGTTGAGGGACTTGCCCTCTATACCCATTTTGCTGAGAGTTTTCCTCATGAACGGATGTCGAATTTTGTCGAATGCTCTTTCAGCATCTATGGAGATGACCGTGTGGTTTTTGCCCTTCTTTTCATTGATGTGGTAGTCGATGTTGATGAATTTTCAAATGTAGCACCATCCTTGCATGCCTGGGAGGAATCCCACTTGATCGTGGTGGATGATACTTCTGATCGATCTTTGAATTCGGTTTGCTAATATTTTCTTGAATATTTTTGCATCTATGTTCATCATGAATATTGGTCGATAATTTTCTTTTATTTATTTTTTCCGTGTGTTTGCATGGTTTGGATATTAGAGTGATGTTGGCCACATAGAATGAGTTTGGGAGTATTTCCACCTCTTCTACTTTTAGAAAGACTTTAAGGAGGATGGGTATTAGGTCTTCACTAAATGTTTGATAAAATTCAGCAGTGAAACCTTCTGGTCCAGGGATTTGGTTCTTGGGTAGTTTTCTGATTACCGATTCAACTTCATTACTGGTAATTGGTCTGTTTAGATTTTCTGTTTCTTACTAGGTCAGTCTAGGAAGTCGTATTTTTCTAGAAAGTTGCCCATTTCCTCTAGGTTTTCCAGTTTGCTAGAATATAATTAATTTTTCATAGTATTCTCTCATAATACTTGTATTTCTGTGGTGTCCGTAGTGACTTTCCTTCTCTCATTTCTGATTCTGTGTATGTGTGTCGACTCTCTTTTTCTCTTGATAAGTCTGGCTTGGGGTTTATCTATTTTGCTTATTTTCTCATAGAACCAGCTCCTGCTTTCATTCATTCTTCCTATTGTTTGATTCTTCTCGATTTTATTTATTTCCGCTCTAACCCTTATCATGCCCATCCTTCTACTGACTTTGGGCCTCATTTGTTCCTCTTTTCCTAGTTTCATTAATTGTGAGTTTAGATTGTTCATTTGGGCTTGTTCTTCTTTTCTGAGATAGGCCTGTATTGCAATATGCTTCCCTCTTAGCACTCTCTTCGCTGCGTCCCACAGATTTTGCAGGGTTGAATTATCGTTGTCACTTGTCTCCATACATTGCTTGACCTCTGTTTTTATTTGGTCATCGATCCATTGGTTATTAAGGTGCGTGCTGTTAAGCCTCCATGTGTTTCTAAGGCTCTTTTCATGTTCTTTGCATAATTTATTTCTAGGTTCATACTCTCGTCTTCTGAGAAGGTGGTTGGTACAATTTCAATCTTTTTGAATTTACTGAGTCTCTTTTTATGGCCTAGTGTATGATCTATACATGAAAATGTTCCATGTGAACTTGAGAAGAATGTGTATTCTGCTGCTTTTGGGTGTGGAGTCCTGTAGATGACTGCTAGATCCATCTGTTCGAATGTGTTATTCAGTGCCTCTGTCTCCTTACTTATTTTCTGTCTGGCTGACCTGTCCTTTGGAGTGAGTGGTGTGTTGACGTCTCCTAAAATGAATGCATTGCATTGTATTTCCCCCTTTGATTCTGTTAAGTATTTGTTACACATACGTTGGTGATCCTGTGTTGGGTGCATAGATATTTATAACGGTTATATCCTCTTGTTGGACTGACTGCTTTATCGTTATATAATGTCCTTCTTCATCTCCGGTTATTTTCCTTGTTTTGAAGTCTATTTTGTCTGATACAAGTTCTGCAACTCCTGCTTTTCTCTCCCCACGAATTGCATGAAATCTCTTTTTTCCATCCCTTCAGTATCAGTCTGTGTATGTCTTTGGGTGTGAAGTGAGTCTCTTGTACGCAGCATATAGATGGGCCTTGTTATTTGATCCATTCAGTGACTCTATGTCTTTTGATAGTGCATTCAGTGCATTTACATTTAGGGTGATTATCGATAGGAATGTATTTATTGCCATTGCAGGCTTTAGGTTTGTAGCTACCAAAGGTTCAAGGGTTATTTCTTTACTATCTAACAGTCTAATTTAACTTGCTTAGTGCTCTATTACAAACAGAAACTAAAGGTTCTTTTCTTTTTCCTCGTTTTTCTTCCTCCTCCATTCTTCAAATATTAGCTAGCATATTCTGTACTCATTCCCTACCCCTTGATTCAATTTGGGGGTAGCTGATTTCATTTCCCATCTGCTTAGTTGTTGTTCTACTTTGCTGTGCTTTTATTTCCACTGGTGACAGCTATTTAGCCCTAGGAATACTTCTATCTGCGGCAGGCCATCCAAAATGAACTGTAAAGGTGGTTTTCGGGACATAAATTCTCTCAGTTTCTGCTTCTCTGAAAATTGTTTTAATCCCACCTTCAAATTTAAATGATAACCTTTCCGGGTAGGCTATTCTTGGTTCAAGGCCCTTCTGCTTCATTGCGTTACATACATCAAGTCACTCCCTGCTGGCCTGTAAGGTTTCTATTGAGAAGTCTGATGATAGCCTGATGGGTTTTCCTTTGTATGTGATCTTTTTCCTCTCTAGCTGCTTTCAAAACTCTATCCTCGCCCTCGATCTTTGCCATTTTAAGTACTATATGTCTTGGTGTTGTCTTCCTTCGGTCCCTTGTGTTGGGAGATCTGTGAATCTCCATGGCCTGAGAGACTATTATCTCCTTCCCCAGACTGGGGAAGTTTTCAGCAATTACCTCCTCATGACACTTTCTATCCCTTTTTCTCTGTCTTCTTCTTCTGGTAGTCTTCAAATATGAATACGGTTCCGTTTGGATTCATCACACAGTTCACTCACTATTCTTTCATTCCTAGAGATCCTTTTTTCTCTCTGTGCCTGTTTCTTTGTATTCCTCGTCTCTAGTTTCTATTCTCTTCACCAACTCTTCTACTACATCTAATCTGCCTTTAAATCCCTCCTTTGTATGTTTCGTTTCAGACATGGAATTTCTTAATGATTGAACCTCCATCCTAAATTCATCCCTGAGTAATTAAAATGGCAAAGATCAAGGATAAGGACAGACTATTGAAAACAGCCACAGAGAGAAATAAGATCACATACAAAAGACATGCCATCAGGCTAACTTCTTCTCAGCAGAAACATTACAGGCCAGAAGGGAGTGGCATGATGTATTTAATGCAATAAAGCACAATGGCCTAAAACCAAGAATACCTTATCCAGCAAGATTACCATTTAAATTTGAAGGAGGGATTAAACAACTTCCAGATAAGCAAAAGCTGAGAGAATTTACCTTCCACAAACCATCTCTACATTGTATTTTGGAGGGACTGCTGTAGATGGAAGTGTTCCTAAGGTCTAATAGCTGTCACTAGAGGTAAGAAAAGCACAGTAAAGAAAGTAGAACAGCTAATTACTAAGAAAATGCAAAATTAAATTTACTGTCCCCAAAGCCAACCGAAGAATAGACAAAGAGTACAGAATATAACACCTAATACATGAGGAATGGAGGAAGAAGAAAAAGGAGAAAAAGAAAAGAACCTTTGGATTGTGTTTACGATAGCATATTAAGTTTAAGTTACGTTAGACTCTTAGATAGTAAGGAAGTTAACCTTGAACCTTTGGTAACCAAGAATCTAAAGTCCGCAATGGCAATAAGTGCATAACTATCGATAATCACCCTAAATGTAAATGGACTGAATGTACCAACCGGAAGACATAGAGTCATTGAATGGATAAAAAAACAAGACCCATCTATATGCTACCTGCGAGAGACTCACTTGAAACCCAAAGACATACACAGACTAAAAGTGAAGGGATGGAAAAATATATTTCATGCAACTAACAAGGAGAAAAAAAATCAGGAGTTGCGGTACTTGTATCAGGCAAAATAGACTTCAAAACAAAGAAAGTCACAACCGATAAAGAAGGACATTACATAATGATAAAGGGGTCAATCCAATAAGAGGAAATAAACATTATAAATACCTATGCTCCCAACACAGGAGCACCTACAAATGTGAACCCATTACAAACAGAATTAAAAGGGGAAATAGAATACAATGCATTCATTCTAGGAGACTTCAACACTCCAGTAACTCTGAGGGACAGATCAACAAGACAGAAAATAAGTAAGGACATACAGGCATTGAACAACACATTAGAACAGATGGACCTAACATACATCTACAGAACTCAACACCCAAAAGCAGCAGAATACACATTCTTCTCAAGTGCACCTGGAACGTTTTCAAGAATAGATCATAGACTAGACCACAGCAACAGCCTTGGCAAATTCAAAAAGATTGAAATTGTACCAACCAGTTTCTCAGACCAGAAAGGTATGAAACTAGAAATAAATGCTGCAAAGAAAATGAAATATCCCACAAATACATGGAGGTTTCACAGTATGCTCCTAAATAACCAATGGATCAATGACCAAATAAAAACATAGATCCTGCAATATATGGAGACAAATGACAATAATTCAAGAGCACAAACTCTGTGGGATGCGGCCAAGGGCATGCTGAGAGGAAAGTATATTGCAATACAGGCCCACCTCAGGAAAGAAGGACAATCCCATATGAGCAGTCTAAACTCACAATTAATGAAACCAGAAAAAGAAGAACAAATGAGGCCCAAAGTCAGTACAAGGAGTGACACAATAAAGATTGGAGCAGAAATAAATAAAATTGAGAAGACTAAAACAATAGAAAGAATCAATGAAAGCAAGAGCTAGTTCTTCGAGAAGATAAACAAAATAGATAAACCCCTAGCCAAACTTAACAAGGAAGGAAAGAGAGTCTGCCCACATAAACAGAATCAGAAATGAGAAAGGAAAAGAATCCCTATGGACACCAGAGAAATGCAGAGAATTATTAGAGAATACCATGAAAAATTATGTGGTAACAAACTGGATAACCTAGAAGAAATGGACAACTTTCTAGAAAAACACAACCTTCCAACGCTGACCAAAGAGGAAACAGAAAATCTGAACAGACCAATTGCCAGCAACGAAATTGAACTGGTAATCAGAAAAACTACCCAAGAACAAAACTCCTGGACCAGATGGCTTCACCATTGAATTTAATCAAACATTTAGGGAAGACCTAATACTCATCCCCCTTAAAGTTTCCCACAGAACAGAAGAGGTGGGAATACTTCCAAAATCATTGTATGAGGCCAGCCCCCATCACTCTAATACCAAAACCAGGCAAAGACACCACAAAAAAAGGAAAATTACAGACCAATATCCCTGATGGACATAGACGCAAAATCACTCAACAAAATATTAGCAAACCAAATTCAAAAATACATCAAAAAGATCATCCATCATGATCAAGTAGGATTTCTTCCGGGGAGGCTAGGATGGTACATTGGAAAATCCATCAACATCCTCAACCACATCAACAAAAAGTAGGACAAAAACCAACACCATTCACGATAAAAAACTCTCAACAAAATGGGTATGGAAGGCAAGTACCTCGACATAATAAAGGCCATATATGACAAACCCACAGCCAACATTATACATAACAGCGAGAAGCTGAAAGCTTTCCCCTTAAGACCAGGAACAAGACAAGGATGCCCAGTGTCCCCACTTCTATTTAACATAGTACTGGAGGTCGTAGCCACGGCCATCAGGCAACACAAAGAAATAAAAGGCATCCAGATCGGCAAGGAAGTAGTTTAACTGTCCCTGTTTGCAAATGCCACGACATTGTAAATAAAAAAACCCTCAGGAATCCACTCCAAAACTACTAGATCTAATATCTGAATTCAGCAAAGTTGCAGGACGCAAAAGTAATACGCAGATTTCTGTGGCATTCCTATACGCTAACAATGAACTAGCAGAGAGAGAAATCAGGAAAACCAATTCCATTCACAATTGCATCAAAAAGAATAAAACACCTAGGAATAAACCTAACCAAGGAACCGAAAGACCTATCCTCTGAAAACTACAAGACGCTCATGAGAGAAATTAAAGAAGATATCAATAAATGGAGACACATCCATGCTCATGGATAGGAAGAATTAATATTGCCAAAATGGCCATCCTGCCTAAAGCAGTCTATAGATTCAATGCAATTCCTATCAAAATCCCAACAGCATCCTTCAACCAACTAGAGAAAATAGGCCTAAAATTCATATGGAACCACAAAAGACCCCGACTAGCCAAAGCAATCGTGAGAAGGAAGAATAAAGCAGGGGGGATTACGCTCCCCCACTTCAAGCTCTAGTACAAAGCCACAGTAATCAAGACAATTCGGTACTGGCACAAGAACAGTCCCATAGACCAGTATGGGAGAATATATTTGTAAGTGACATATCTGACAAGGGGTTAACATCCAAAACATATAAAGAACTTACATGCCTCAACACCCAAAAAGGCAAATAACCCAGAGAACAAATGGCAGAGGCTATGAAGAGACAGTTCTCCAAAGAGAAATTCCGATGGCCAACAAGCACATGAAAAGATGCTCCACATCACTAATCATCAGGGAAATGCAAATTAAAACCACAATGAGATATCACCTCACACCAGTAAGGATGGCCAGCATCGAAAAGACTGAGAACAACAAATGCTGGCGAGGATGCAGAGAAAGGGGAACCCCTCCCCCCCTACACTGCTGGTGGGAATGTAACGTAGTTCAAGACGTTGTGGCAAGCAATACGGAGGTTCCTCAAAACACTAAAAATAGAAATACCATTTGACTCTGGAATCCCACTCCTTGTAATTTACCCAAAGAATACAACTTCTCAGATTCAGAAAGACATATGCACCCTTTTGTTTATTACATCACTTTTTACAATGGCCAAGATACGGAAGCAACCTAAGTGTCCATCTGTAGATGAACGGATAAGGAAGATGTGGTACACATACACAATGCAATACTATCCAGCCATAAGAAAGAAACAAATCCTATCATTTGCAACAACATGGATGGGGCTGGAGGACATTATGCTCAGTGAAATAAGCCAGGCAGAGAAAGACAAGTGCCAAATGATTTCCCTCTTTTGTGGAGTATAACAATGAAGCAAAACTGAAGGAACAAAATGGCAGCAGACTCAGAGACTCCAAGAATGAACTAGAGGTTACCAAAGGGGAGGGGTGTGGGAGGGCAGGTGGGGAGGGAGGGAGAAGGGGATGGAAGTGTATTACGTTTAGTACACATGGTGTGAGGGATCACGGGGAGAACAGTGTAGCACAGAGAAGGACATAGTGTATCCTTGGCATCTTGCTGCACTGATGGACAGTGACTGCACTGGGGCATGGGTGGGGACTTGATAATAGGGGAAAATGTAGTACCCACATTGTTTTTTCACGTGAAACCATCATAAGAGTGTATATCAATCATACCTTAATAAAAAAATGTTTTTAAAAAGCTGCCTGTTAGGCTCTCTTTAAAACCCTATTTAAAATGGTAACTCCTCTTCATTTCCAATCTACCCCTCTCACAACACTTCGTTTTCCTCAAATGAAAAATATTAAAATGACTTATTCACTGATTGACTTTTTTTTCTGTTGCTGCCCACACACAGTCTTCAGTTGAAATGTGCTATGCAAGCAGGAATTTGTTTCTATTTCGTTTACCCTGCTATACCCCCAGTGCGGGTGAAGCCCTCAATAAACATTTGTTGAGTAACCCTGTACCAGTCTTAACACTTAAATGTCATGTTTAAAGAGCTATCATAAAATTACAACTGAAATGTCTCTAAAATGACAAATCTGAAAATATGGGTGAGGAAAGAACTCTTTCTCTTTCTTCAAAAATAGAGACAGGGAGTTTTAATGATACGTCTTGCTAGTGCAGCTATGACGACAAGCTTCTTACCATTTACTTTAATGCCCAGGAACCTTCGGCAATGACTGGTTAGTGGAGGCATGAGAAAAGATAAGGACCTAGTTCTGTGCATGCACCATTCCTCAGGGAATAGCAGACATTGGGATTTGAGTACAAAGGAATGAAATTCAAAAACAATCTCATCTGCTGAAGAAATAGTTATATCAGGGGAGAGGGTCCCAAATGTCAAAAGGCCATGATGCAAGGAAATAATATAAACAGTTATGTGCATCTAGGATTTTTATTTTGACTACAAATATGAGCTTTGAAGGCAGCAAGAAACATCTCTCAAAATTCACTCTTTGCAACTCACGGCAGGTGGCATTACCGGATCACCCAATTTTTCACAAGTCCCTCGCATGCTTTTTGCTCCGGGGTAATATTTTCTCCCCACCCCCACCCCCCACCCGCCCTCTGACCTTTCTTCTCCACATGTATCCACATAACTGAAACTCTGCATGCTCTATTGCAAATGCTTAGTTTACCACATAAGTGGATTTACTGGCAAATGCTTTCTTCTTGTTCTGAAAATGTAAGTATCAGAATAAAATTCAGAGACAAGGTTTCAAAATATTAGTCTTTCTCTTATATCCTCAAATCTTGGAAATATTAATGAGTATTATGCACAAGAGGCCTGGAGAGAGTGTATGAAAATGTTTAACTGATAAATTACGGGGGACAGATTTATTATCAGTATCCTGGTGAATTTTGTTGCTTGTTCAATAGACCAAAAAAATGACAAAATTTCTGATTCCACTCTAATATCATATCTCTCCCACCCACATAGTGCAATCTGTTTCACTAATTTAATATGACTTGGTTTCATGGCAAATGACCTGTCCTTAAAGGACAAACCGTTCAGCGTCTGTGTGCTTCCTGTTTCTTGCATTTGCGGGATCTTTGCATTGTGACTTTTAAAGTGTGTGGACCCAAGCGATACTGTTCGGAAAACCCAGATGTGTGGGTATTAATACTGATCTGATTTACCATGGGGTCCCAAGGTCAGTGAAAATGACTAAGATAGCTTGGAGTAGGGCACCAACATATCAGGACACAGGCCAGAGCATGACAGACAAAAATGAAGTGAGTTTTAAAAACTCAGTCAAATTCAGTTATGAAGATAACCACTAAGACCTGTGTGGCAACTAAACGAGCTTTTTCATCAACAAAAGAAACAGCAGAATAGTTTGTGGGCATCCTATAAGTATGTTATTTTTGAAATGTACTCATATCAGCAGCCTCTCACATTAATAGTAATATCATGCTTTTTTTTTTTTTCTCTTTGCCTCTGTGTATTCTGTGTGCTACTTGTGCTGAAGTACAATTTAAATGCTCGTAAGTGAAACGCACTCTGTTTTTCATTCCTAATGAATTTCCAAGATTCACTAACTCTACAATTTGCTGTCTCCAGAAAAGATGACATTTATTATTGCCCACATACTGTACAACAATCTCAGCTGAGAAAGTTACACAACTATTCAGAATAAAAATACTAAGTAATCCTTTTTTGAAAAGTATTCACTATACAATCATAACAAATCAAGAGAGGAATTTTTTGTCTTACAGGCCGAACAAAACACACACACACACACACACACACACACAGACACACACACACACACACACGCAAACGCAAACACGAACCAAAAAAAGTCCCCTCATATAATTTGAGAAATCTGGGACCTGCCCTAATTGCCACCTGAGATGATGTGATTGTTATGGGAAACAGACTGAACTACCAGACTCCATTCAGAAAAGGTGCAGTCCACATAGCCTCATGGGCAATGAGATTATAAACAGCAGTCTTTCCACTTAATGCCAAATGTGGTGACGGCCATGAGTAGGTTTCTAAGGAGACAAGACATAGAAAAAGTTAAGCTTTGATTCAGTAACAACAAACTGGAGAAAGTTCAGGAGCAGGAGGGAGGGAAGCAAGACATTCCATGTCAACAGAAAATGCCTTGAATGGCCACAAATGTACCAGAGGCAAGTATAAAAACAAAAACACTTCAAACACAGAAAGGAGCAATCGAAGCGATTTAGAACACCACACACACAAATCTGAACATGCAAGTGAACTTTACCACCACACTTTTGGAAAAATTGGCCAAGTCTCATCCCATCAACAGTCCAGCCACTCAGAGCAGTGGCTCTCCCTAAGGTCAGGTGCCCCAAACGGCATATCTAGTTCTCACATTCACAAGAGAGGGCATTAAAATTTTCAACCAGGGAAATTTGAATGCCAAAGTGCAGGGCTCTTCCCCATGCTCTGGAGCTGAAGCCACCAGCTGGAGAGAGAGGGAAAGCATTTCCTACACACCAAACTTGTGTGGTCATGTCATACACATCTGTGCCGGAACGAGAGAGGCCCTTCGAGCCATCGCTTTGCAATACCATAAACAAGCACAGAGAGAGGAATATTTGCCCTGCCCCGTCACTGTTCCTCAGTGAGACACCACCTTTTCCAATGTGAGACTTGAGTAGTGCTTCATTTGGCGTTACTATCACTATTACTGATTATGATAAATTAGTTTTACAGAATGCTTTAGAAGAGATTTCATATACACTGATTTGCTTGTACAATACTCTGTACATGGTACGTAGATGAGGTTAACAAATAGAGGTTAAGTGACATATTCAAAGTTACAACTTCTGCACTCCTTATGTGTAAATCCTGTTCCTGACGTAACTGAGAGATTATAATTGAGAGATTACAACAAACCCTGTTTTTTATTTTATTTTTTGCATCTAATTAGAATGAAATCATACTCTTGGGGTATAGGTTGTGAGGATCAGCTTTGTTGTTTTAACAGAAACCTCATTCTGTATTTCTTTATGCAAAAACAAGGTAAGGACATTTGGTGGAAGAGCCAGCAAACCCCACTAGAGTGCAATAGCCGATGTCATCGCCGCGCCCTCCGAACTCATGAACGTGTCCGGCAGAGAAACCACCCACGCCGTCAGCCACTTTATCCTCATGGGCTTTCCCTCCAGGCCCGAAGCGCAGCTCCTCTACTTCGGGCACTTCTCTGCGGCCTACACCCTGACCCTGATGGGGGAACGCGGCCGTTGCCTGCGCTGTGCGGTGGGACCGACGCCTTCACAGCCCGATCGATGTACATCCTCTTGGGGAATTTCTCTCTCCTGGAACTATGTTATGTCACCACCACCACCGTCCCCAACATGTTGGCCAGCTACCCGTCCACAAGCAAGTCCATCTCCTTTGTGAGCTGTCTTGTGCAGTTCTCCTTCTTCTCTTCCGGGTGCGAAGAGGGCTTCTTCCTTTGCATCATGGCCTTTGACAGGCACCTTGCCGTGTGCCGCCCTCCGCGTTACCCGCGCATCATGACCAGACAGCTGTGCACGGGCCTCGTCGTCCTTGGATGGTCGTGTGGGTTCACCCTCCTACCTACCGCCAGTTGTCCTCATTTCTCAGCTGCCCTACCGTGGCCCAAACACCATCAGCCATTTCGTGTGTGATCCTGTCCCACTGATGGTGCTGTCGTGTTCTGATGACACCACCACACAGTTCATTTACTCGACCTTCAATTCTGTTTTCATGATCGGCCCCCTTCTCTTTATCCTTTGCTCCTACGCTCTGGTGACTCTGGCTGTGCTACGGATGCCCTCAGCAGCGGGCAAACGCAAGGCTTTCTCCACTTGTGCTTCTCATCTGGCTGTGGTGATCCTGTTTCTTTGGCTCTGTTACGGTGATGTGCGTTAGTCCCGGATCGGGACACCCAGTGGACATGGAAAAAATCGTTACTTTGTTTTATTCTGTGAAAACACCTCTGTGCATTCCGCTAATATATAGGCTCAGGAACAAGGAGATGAAGGCTGCTCTGAGGAAGATCCTGAGGACTGCCCAAGGTATTCATAAAATACAAAGAGCCAAATTCTTCTCTCAAACGCAACTGATCTCAAGACATGAGTGATATATTTGTCGACAAATTCATTAACTTTTATTAAGAAACTACTATAATGAGGGCCCATTATCATCCTAAGCAAGATGCAGTAATGTTATTTAAGAATGTTTTAACTAACAAGTGAATGCAACTGTGTTGAAGTTAGTATCAAGTAAATGAAATGATATGTATGTAAGTCAATCAGTCTCTATATGTAATTCAATTTCTAAAGAGAAGGTAGAAGCATGCTGTGCATTGCTGAGTTGAATTAACTAATATACATGTAGTAGAGATCATAGATTGCTTTGGGGATTAACACTCCAAACCAGTAGTTCTCCACTAACACGCACTGATTGATAAAGAAGTCTCGAATTTGAAGGAAGTCGCCGTGCCAGAGTGTAGCATGTGACTTGACTTTAAGGAAACAGAATAATAGCCGTGGCTGGACGGTAGTGATTGTTTAGGGTGTACAAGACAAGAATTAGGAATTTAAAGGTATTACTAACTTAGAATATAGCAAATAAAAGAGCTAAACATAAGAACCGGGGCACTACTCAGGGCATAACCCACTTTCGGGTAAATCCCATTTGAGTAACAGCTTCCGGTACTACTTGTAGTTTAGTGTTAGTACTGTGTGACTGTTTTTAAACTGCCATAAGCATCCTTAATACTAATACGACTTCTACTGCGTTTCTGTTGCCATTTTTTTTTTTTTTCAAACATGGCTCTTCAACACATACTTTAAAAGAATCATAGTATGAAATGCAATTTTTACCAAATTGTAATTTGTAGTCTTCAAGAAGTCAATTCCTCTACAAAGTGAGGTGCCGCATCAATTGGGTTTTGTTTCATGAACAATCTGGGTTGAGAATACTTTCTGAAGATTAAAAGGCAGGATTTTTGAGTTCGGGGAAAGAAGTGGTTATCTTTCTTCTACTTCACAAAAGAAACAAAGAGCTGGACAATTGCCTGAAAGGTACGTCATATTGGAAGAAAAATGAACAATTTAGGACTTCGTGCACATGAACTACAACAGTAGATTTACAGTGCCGATGGCTTTAACACCGATTTTCATTCACGAAGGTTAAGGAATGTTTGTGACAATTCCATTCGTCTTTCATAATCACAGAAGAAAAAGGAAAAAGAAGAGATTCTTAATAAAACAGTGTGTTGATTGTGATAAAGGTGGAAGTGCCCGTTATTTGTTATTGCCTTTATTCTTGACCAACGTTTTCTCACCGATCTTAAATTCCACCTCATATTGTTTCTTTTTTGTATCATCAATATACGATTACATGAGCAGCATTGTGGTTACTAGATTCCTCCCATTATCAAGTCCCCACCACATACGCCATTACAGTCACTCTCCATCAGCATAGTAAGATGCTACAGAGCAGAGTCACTACTTGTATTCTCTGTGCCATGCGGTCTTCCCCTCCCCACCCCCACATTACCTGTGCTAATCACAACGCCCTTTATTCCCTTCTCCCATACTTCCCACCCACCACCACACCCAGTCCTTTTCTCTTTGACAACTGTTAGTCCATTCTTGGGTTCTGTGAGTTTGCTATTTTGTTCTTTCAGTTTTCCCTTTGTTCTTATGCTCCACAGATGAGTGAAAAATCATTTGGCACTTCTCTTTCTCTGCTTGGCTTATTTTATTTCACTGAGCATAAATAATAGCCTCCCGCTCCATTCATGTTGTTGCAAATGTGTAGGATTCGTTCTCTTCTTACGGCTGAAGAATATTCCATTGTGTATATAGACCACTTCTTCTTTATCCATACACCTACTGATGGACACTTAGGTGGCTTCCATTTCTTGGCTACTGTAAATAGTGCTGCGATAAACATAGGGGTGCATATGTCTTTTTGAAACTGGGCTCCTGCGTTCTTAGGGTAAATTCCTAGGAGTGGAATTCCTGGGTCAAATGGTATTTTTTTTTTTTTTATTTCTGGTCTTTTGAGGAATCTCCACACCGCTTTCCGCAATGGTTGAACTACTTTACATTCCCACCAGCAGTGTAGGAGGGTTCCCCTTTCTCTGCATCCTAACCAACACTTGTTGTTCCCATTCTTTTCCATGTTGGCCGTACTAACTGGTGTGAGGTGGTATCTCACTGTGGTTTTAATTTGCATTCCCTGATGATCAGTGATGTGGAGCATCTTTTCATGTGCCTGTTGGCCATCTGAATTCCTTCTTTGGAGAAGTGCCTGTTCGGATCCTCCACCCATTTTTTAATAGGGTTATTTGCTTTTCGGGTGTTGAGGCATGTGAGTTGTTGATGTATTTTGGATGTTAACCCCTTGTTGGATATGTCATTTACAAATATATTCTCCCATGCTGATGGACACCTTTTTGTTCCGCTGATGGCGTCCCCTGCTGTAAAGGAGATTTTAGCATGATGTAGTCGCCTTTGTTCCTTTTTTAGTTTGCTTCCCTTGCCCGAGGACACGCGTCCAGGAAAAAGTTGCTCATGTTTATATTCAAGAGATTTTTGCCTATGTTTTCTTCTAAGAGCTTTATGGTTTCATGACTTACATTCAGGTCCTTGATCCATTTTGAGTTTACTTTCCTGTATGAGGTTAGACAGTAATCCAGTTTCATTCTCTTACATGTAGCTGTACAGTTTTGCCCCACACCAGCTGTTGGAGAGGCTGTCAATTCCCCATTGTATATGCATGGCTCCTTTATCATATAATAATTAACCATATATGTTTGGGTGAACATCTGGACTCTCTATTGTGTTCCACTGGTCTGTGCCAGTACCAAAGTGTCTTGATTACGGTGGCTTTGTAGTAGAGCTTGAAGTTGGGAAGTGAGATCCCCCTGCTTTATTCTTCCTTCTCAGGATTGCTTTGGCTATTCGGGGGTCTTTGGTGGTTCCACGTGAATTTTAGACATATTTGTTCCAGTTTGTTGAAGAATGCTGTTGGTACTTTGGTAGGGATACTGCATTGAATCTGTAGATTTCTTTAGGCAGGATGGCCATTTTGACAATATTAATTCTTCCTAGCCAAGAGCATGGAATGAATTTCCATTTGTGTCCTCTTTAATTTCCCTTAAGAGTGTCTTGTAGATTTCCAGGTATAGGTCTTTCACTTCCTTCGTTAGGTTTCCAGGTATAGGTCTTTCACTTCCTTCGTTAGGTTTCCAGGTATAGGTCTTTCACTTCCTTCGTTAGGTTTCCAGGTATAGGTCTTTCACTTCCTTCGTTAGGTTTACTCCTAGGTATTTTATTCTTTTTGATGCAATTGTAAATGGAATTGTTTTCCTGATTTCTCTTTCTGCTCATTCATCATTAGTGTACACGAATGCAACAGATTTCTGTGTATTAATGTTGTATCCCACAGCTTTGCTGAGTTCACATACTAGATCTAGTAGTTTTGGAGTGGATTCTTTAGGGTTTTTTTATATACAGTATCATGTCATCTGCAAACAGGGACAGTTTAACTTCTTCCTTACCAATATGAATGCCTTTTGTTCCTTTGTGTCGTCTGATTGCCGTGGCTAGGACCTCAAGAACTAGGTCGTATAAAAGTGGGGAGAGTGGGCATCCTTTTCTTGTTCCTGGTCTTAAGGGGAAAGCTTTCAGCTTCTCGCTTTTATGCATAATGTTGGCTGTGGGTTTGTCATATATGGCCTTTATTATGTTGAGGGACTTGCCCTCTATACCCATTTTGCTGAGAGTTTTCCTCATGAACGGATGTCGAATTTTGTCGAATGCTCTTTCAGCATCTATGGAGATGACCGTGTGGTTTTTGCCCTTCTTTTCATTGATGTGGTAGTCGATGTTGATGAATTTTCAAATGTAGCACCATCCTTGCATGCCTGGGAGGAATCCCACTTGATCGTGGTGGATGATACTTCTGATCGATCTTTGAATTCGGTTTGCTAATATTTTCTTGAATATTTTTGCATCTATGTTCATCATGAATATTGGTCGATAATTTTCTTTTATTTATTTTTTCCGTGTGTTTGCATGGTTTGGATATTAGAGTGATGTTGGCCACATAGAATGAGTTTGGGAGTATTTCCACCTCTTCTACTTTTAGAAAGACTTTAAGGAGGATGGGTATTAGGTCTTCACTAAATGTTTGATAAAATTCAGCAGTGAAACCTTCTGGTCCAGGGATTTGGTTCTTGGGTAGTTTTCTGATTACCGATTCAACTTCATTACTGGTAATTGGTCTGTTTAGATTTTCTGTTTCTTACTAGGTCAGTCTAGGAAGTCGTATTTTTCTAGAAAGTTGCCCATTTCCTCTAGGTTTTCCAGTTTGCTAGAATATAATTAATTTTTCATAGTATTCTCTCATAATACTTGTATTTCTGTGGTGTCCGTAGTGACTTTCCTTCTCTCATTTCTGATTCTGTGTATGTGTGTCGACTCTCTTTTTCTCTTGATAAGTCTGGCTTGGGGTTTATCTATTTTGCTTATTTTCTCATAGAACCAGCTCCTGCTTTCATTCATTCTTCCTATTGTTTGATTCTTCTCGATTTTATTTATTTCCGCTCTAACCCTTATCATGCCCATCCTTCTACTGACTTTGGGCCTCATTTGTTCCTCTTTTCCTAGTTTCATTAATTGTGAGTTTAGATTGTTCATTTGGGCTTGTTCTTCTTTTCTGAGATAGGCCTGTATTGCAATATGCTTCCCTCTTAGCACTCTCTTCGCTGCGTCCCACAGATTTTGCAGGGTTGAATTATCGTTGTCACTTGTCTCCATACATTGCTTGACCTCTGTTTTTATTTGGTCATCGATCCATTGGTTATTAAGGTGCGTGCTGTTAAGCCTCCATGTGTTTCTAAGGCTCTTTTCATGTTCTTTGCATAATTTATTTCTAGGTTCATACTCTCGTCTTCTGAGAAGGTGGTTGGTACAATTTCAATCTTTTTGAATTTACTGAGTCTCTTTTTATGGCCTAGTGTATGATCTATACATGAAAATGTTCCATGTGAACTTGAGAAGAATGTGTATTCTGCTGCTTTTGGGTGTGGAGTCCTGTAGATGACTGCTAGATCCATCTGTTCGAATGTGTTATTCAGTGCCTCTGTCTCCTTACTTATTTTCTGTCTGGCTGACCTGTCCTTTGGAGTGAGTGGTGTGTTGACGTCTCCTAAAATGAATGCATTGCATTGTATTTCCCCCTTTGATTCTGTTAAGTATTTGTTACACATACGTTGGTGATCCTGTGTTGGGTGCATAGATATTTATAACGGTTATATCCTCTTGTTGGACTGACTGCTTTATCGTTATATGATGTCCTTCTTCATCTCCGGTTATTTTCCTTGTTTTGAAGTCTATTTTGTCTGATACAAGTTCTGCAACTCCTGCTTTTCTCTCCCCACGAATTGCATGAAATCTCTTTTTTCCATCCCTTCAGTATCAGTCTGTGTATGTCTTTGGGTGTGAAGTGAGTCTCTTGTATGCAGCATATAGATGGGCCTTGTTATTTGATCCATTCAGTGACTCTATGTCTTTTGATAGTGCATTCAGTGCATTTACATTTAGGGTGATTATCGATAGGAATGTATTTATTGCCATTGCAGGCTTTAGGTTTGTAGCTACCAAAGGTTCAAGGGTTATTTCTTTACTATCTAACAGTCTAATTTAACTTGCTTAGTGCTCTATTACAAACAGAAACTAAAGGTTCTTTTCTTTTTCCTCGTTTTTCTTCCTCCTCCATTCTTCAAATATTAGCTAGCATATTCTGTACTCATTCCCTACCCCTTGATTCAATTTGGGGGTAGCTGATTTCATTTCCCATCTGCTTAGTTGTTGTTCTACTTTGCTGTGCTTTTATTTCCACTGGTGACAGCTATTTAGCCCTAGGAATACTTCTATCTGCGGCAGGCCATCCAAAATGAACTGTAAAGGTGGTTTTCGGGACATAAATTCTCTCAGTTTCTGCTTCTCTGAAAATTGTTTTAATCCCACCTTCAAATTTAAATGATAACCTTTCCGGGTAGGCTATTCTTGGTTCAAGGCCCTTCTGCTTCATTGCGTTACATACATCAAGTCACTCCCTGCTGGCCTGTAAGGTTTCTATTGAGAAGTCTGATGATAGCCTGATGGGTTTTCCTTTGTATGTGATCTTTTTCCTCTCTAGCTGCTTTCAAAACTCTATCCTCGCCCTCGATCTTTGCCATTTTAAGTACTATATGTCTTGGTGTTGTCTTCCTTCGGTCCCTTGTGTTGGGAGATCTGTGAATCTCCATGGCCTGAGAGACTATTATCTCCTTCCCCAGACTGGGGAAGTTTTCAGCAATTACCTCCTCATGACACTTTCTATCCCTTTTTCTCTGTCTTCTTCTTCTGGTAGTCTTCAAATATGAATACGGTTCCGTTTGGATTCATCACACAGTTCACTCACTATTCTTTCATTCCTAGAGATCCTTTTTTCTCTCTGTGCCTGTTTCTTTGTATTCCTCGTCTCTAGTTTCTATTCTCTTCACCAACTCTTCTACTACATCTAATCTGCCTTTAAATCCCTCCTTTGTATGTTTCGTTTCAGACATGGAATTTCTTAATGATTGAACCTCCATCCTAAATTCATCCCTGAGTAATTAAAATGGCAAAGATCAAGGATAAGGACAGACTATTGAAAACAGCCACAGAGAGAAATAAGATCACATACAAAAGACATGCCATCAGGCTAACTTCTTCTCAGCAGAAACATTACAGGCCAGAAGGGAGTGGCATGATGTATTTAATGCAATAAAGCACAATGGCCTAAAACCAAGAATACCTTATCCAGCAAGATTACCATTTAAATTTGAAGGAGGGATTAAACAACTTCCAGATAAGCAAAAGCTGAGAGAATTTACCTTCCACAAACCATCTCTACATTGTATTTTGGAGGGACTGCTGTAGATGGAAGTGTTCCTAAGGTCTAATAGCTGTCACTAGAGGTAAGAAAAGCACAGTAAAGAAAGTAGAACAGCTAATTACTAAGAAAATGCAAAATTAAATTTACTGTCCCCAAAGCCAACCGAAGAATAGACAAAGAGTACAGAATATAACACCTAATACATGAGGAATGGAGGAAGAAGAAAAAGGAGAAAAAGAAAAGAACCTTTGGATTGTGTTTACGATAGCATATTAAGTTTAAGTTACGTTAGACTCTTAGATAGTAAGGAAGTTAACCTTGAACCTTTGGTAACCAAGAATCTAAAGTCCGCAATGGCAATAAGTGCATAACTATCGATAATCACCCTAAATGTAAATGGACTGAATGTACCAACCGGAAGACATAGAGTCATTGAATGGATAAAAAAACAAGACCCATCTATATGCTACCTGCGAGAGACTCACTTGAAACCCAAAGACATACACAGACTAAAAGTGAAGGGATGGAAAAATATATTTCATGCAACTAACAAGGAGAAAAAAAATCAGGAGTTGCGGTACTTGTATCAGGCAAAATAGACTTCAAAACAAAGAAAGTCACAACCGATAAAGAAGGACATTACATAATGATAAAGGGGTCAATCCAATAAGAGGAAATAAACATTATAAATACCTATGCTCCCAACACAGGAGCACCTACAAATGTGAACCCATTACAAACAGAATTAAAAGGGGAAATAGAATACAATGCATTCATTCTAGGAGACTTCAACACTCCAGTAACTCTGAGGGACAGATCAACAAGACAGAAAATAAGTAAGGACATACAGGCATTGAACAACACATTAGAACAGATGGACCTAACATACATCTACAGAACTCAACACCCAAAAGCAGCAGAATACACATTCTTCTCAAGTGCACCTGGAACGTTTTCAAGAATAGATCATAGACTAGACCACAGCAACAGCCTTGGCAAATTCAAAAAGATTGAAATTGTACCAACCAGTTTCTCAGACCAGAAAGGTATGAAACTAGAAATAAATGCTGCAAAGAAAATGAAATATCCCACAAATACATGGAGGTTTCACAGTATGCTCCTAAATAACCAATGGATCAATGACCAAATAAAAACATAGATCCTGCAATATATGGAGACAAATGACAATAATTCAAGAGCACAAACTCTGTGGGATGCGGCCAAGGGCATGCTGAGAGGAAAGTATATTGCAACACAGGCCCACCTCAGGAAAGAAGGACAATCCCATATGAGCAGTCTAAACTCACAATTAATGAAACCAGAAAAAGAAGAACAAATGAGGCCCAAAGTCAGTACAAGGAGTGACACAATAAAGATTGGAGCAGAAATAAATAAAATTGAGAAGACTAAAACAATAGAAAGAATCAATGAAAGCAAGAGCTAGTTCTTCGAGAAGATAAACAAAATAGATAAACCCCTAACCAAACTTAACAAGGAAGGAAAGAGAGTCTGTCCACATAAACAGAATCAGAAATGAGAAAGGAAAAGAATCCCTATGGACACCAGAGAAATGCAGAGAATTATTAGAGAATACCATGAAAAATTATGTGGTAACAAACTGGATAACCTAGAAGAAATGGACAACTTTCTAGAAAAACACAACCTTCCAACGCTGACCAAAGAGGAAACAGAAAATCTGAACAGACCAATTGCCAGCAACGAAATTGAACTGGTAATCAGAAAAACTACCCAAGAACAAAACTCCTGGACCAGATGGCTTCACCATTGAATTTAATCAAACATTTAGGGAAGACCTAATACTCATCCCCCTTAAAGTTTCCCACAGAACAGAAGAGGTGGGAATACTTCCAAAATCATTGTATGAGGCCAGCCCCCATCACTCTAATACCAAAACCAGGCAAAGACACCACAGAAAAAGGAAAATTACAGACCAATATCCCTGATGGACATAGACGCAAAATCACTCAACAAAATATTAGCAAACCAAATTCAAAAATACATCAAAAAGATCATCCATCATGATCAAGTAGGATTTCTTCCGGGGAGGCTAGGATGGTACATTGGAAAATCCATCAACATCCTCAACCACATCAACAAAAAGTAGGACAAAAACCAACACCATTCACGATAAAAAACTCTCAACAAAATGGGTATGGAAGGCAAGTACCTCGACATAATAAAGGCCATATATGACAAACCCACAGCCAACATTATACATAACAGCGAGAAGCTGAAAGCTTTCCCCTTAAGACCAGGAACAAGACAAGGATGCCCAGTGTCCCCACTTCTATTTAACATAGTACTGGAGGTCGTAGCCACGGCCATCAGGCAACACAAAGAAATAAAAGGCATCCAGATCGGCAAGGAAGTAGTTTAACTGTCCCTGTTTGCAAATGCCACGACATTGTAAATAAAAAAACCCTCAGGAATCCACTCCAAAACTACTAGATCTAATATCTGAATTCAGCAAAGTTGCAGGACGCAAAAGTAATACGCAGATTTCTGTGGCATTCCTATACGCTAACAATGAACTAGCAGAGAGAGAAATCAGGAAAACCAATTCCATTCACAATTGCATCAAAAAGAATAAAACACCTAGGAATAAACCTAACCAAGGAACCGAAAGACCTATCCTCTGAAAACTACAAGACGCTCATGAGAGAAATTAAAGAAGATATCAATAAATGGAGACACATCCATGCTCATGGATAGGAAGAATTAATATTGCCAAAATGGCCATCCTGCCTAAAGCAGTCTATAGATTCAATGCAATTCCTATCAAAATCCCAACAGCATCCTTCAACCAACTAGAGAAAATAGGCCTAAAATTCATATGGAACCACAAAAGACCCCGACTAGCCAAAGCAATCGTGAGAAGGAAGAATAAAGCAGGGGGGATTACGCTCCCCCACTTCAAGCTCTAGTACAAAGCCACAGTAATCAAGACAATTCGGTACTGGCACAAGAACAGTCCCATAGACCAGTATGGGAGAATATATTTGTAAGTGACATATCTGACAAGGGGTTAACATCCAAAACATATAAAGAACTTACATGCCTCAACACCCAAAAAGGCAAATAACCCAGAGAACAAATGGCAGAGGCTATGAAGAGACAGTTCTCCAAAGAGAAATTCCGATGGCCAACAAGCACATGAAAAGATGCTCCACATCACTAATCATCAGGGAAATGCAAATTAAAACCACAATGAGATATCACCTCACACCAGTAAGGATGGCCAGCATCGAAAAGACTGAGAACAACAAATGCTGGCGAGGATGCAGAGAAAGGGGAACCCCTCCCCCCCTACACTGCTGGTGGGAATGTAACGTAGTTCAAGACGTTGTGGCAAGCAATACGGAGGTTCCTCAAAACACTAAAAATAGAAATACCATTTGACTCTGGAATCCCACTCCTTGTAATTTACCCAAAGAATACAACTTCTCAGATTCAGAAAGACATATGCACCCTTTTGTTTATTACATCACTTTTTACAATGGCCAAGATACGGAAGCAACCTAAGTGTCCATCTGTAGATGAACGGATAAGGAAGATGTGGTACACATACACAATGCAATACTATCCAGCCATAAGAAAGAAACAAATCCTATCATTTGCAACAACATGGATGGGGCTGGAGGACATTATGCTCAGTGAAATAAGCCAGGCAGAGAAAGACAAGTGCCAAATGATTTCCCTCTTTTGTGGAGTATAACAATGAAGCAAAACTGAAGGAACAAAATGGCAGCAGACTCAGAGACTCCAAGAATGAACTAGAGGTTACCAAAGGGGAGGGGTGTGGGAGGGCAGGTGGGGAGGGAGGGAGAAGGGGATGGAAGTGTATTACGTTTAGTACACATGGTGTGAGGGATCACGGGGAGAACAGTGTAGCACAGACAAGGACATAGTGTATCCTTGGCATCTTGCTGCACTGATGGACAGTGACTGCACTGGGGCATGGGTGGGGACTTGATAATAGGGGAAAATGTAGTACCCACATTGTTTTTTCACGTGAAACCATCATAAGAGTGTATATCAATCATACCTTAATAAAAAAATGTTTTTAAAAAGCTGCCTGTTAGGCTCTCTTTAAAACCCTATTTAAAATGGTAACTCCTCTTCATTTCCAATCTACCCCTCTCACAACACTTCGTTTTCCTCAAATGAAAAATATTAAAATGACTTATTCACTGATTGACTTTTTTTTCTGTTGCTGCCCACACACAGTCTTCAGTTGAAATGTGCTATGCAAGCAGGAATTTGTTTCTATTTCGTTTACCCTGCTATACCCCCAGTGCGGGTGAAGCCCTCAATAAACATTTGTTGAGTAACCCTGTACCAGTCTTAACACTTAAATGTCATGTTTAAAGAGCTATCATAAAATTACAACTGAAATGTCTCTAAAATGACAAATCTGAAAATATGGGTGAGGAAAGAACTCTTTCTCTTTCTTCAAAAATAGAGACAGGGAGTTTTAATGATACGTCTTGCTAGTGCAGCTATGACGACAAGCTTCTTACCATTTACTTTAATGCCCAGGAACCTTCGGCAATGACTGGTTAGTGGAGGCATGAGAAAAGATAAGGACCTAGTTCTGTGCATGCACCATTCCTCAGGGAATAGCAGACATTGGGATTTGAGTACAAAGGAATGAAATTCAAAAACAATCTCATCTGCTGAAGAAATAGTTATATCAGGGGAGAGGGTCCCAAATGTCAAAAGGCCATGATGCAAGGAAATAATATAAACAGTTATGTGCATCTAGGATTTTTATTTTGACTACAAATATGAGCTTTGAAGGCAGCAAGAAACATCTCTCAAAATTCACTCTTTGCAACTCACGGCAGGTGGCATTACCGGATCACCCAATTTTTCACAAGTCCCTCGCATGCTTTTTGCTCCGGGGTAATATTTTCTCCCCACCCCCACCCCCCACCCGCCCTCTGACCTTTCTTCTCCACATGTATCCACATAACTGAAACTCTGCATGCTCTATTGCAAATGCTTAGTTTACCACATAAGTGGATTTACTGGCAAATGCTTTCTTCTTGTTCTGAAAATGTAAGTATCAGAATAAAATTCAGAGACAAGGTTTCAAAATATTAGTCTTTCTCTTATATCCTCAAATCTTGGAAATATTAATGAGTATTATGCACAAGAGGCCTGGAGAGAGTGTATGAAAATGTTTAACTGATAAATTACGGGGGACAGATTTATTATCAGTATCCTGGTGAATTTTGTTGCTTGTTCAATAGACCAAAAAAATGACAAAATTTCTGATTCCACTCTAATATCATATCTCTCCCACCCACATAGTGCAATCTGTTTCACTAATTTAATATGACTTGGTTTCATGGCAAATGACCTGTCCTTAAAGGACAAACCGTTCAGCGTCTGTGTGCTTCCTGTTTCTTGCATTTGCGGGATCTTTGCATTGTGACTTTTAAAGTGTGTGGACCCAAGCGATACTGTTCGGAAAACCCAGATGTGTGGGTATTAATACTGATCTGATTTACCATGGGGTCCCAAGGTCAGTGAAAATGACTAAGATAGCTTGGAGTAGGGCACCAACATATCAGGACACAGGCCAGAGCATGACAGACAAAAATGAAGTGAGTTTTAAAAACTCAGTCAAATTCAGTTATGAAGATAACCACTAAGACCTGTGTGGCAACTAAACGAGCTTTTTCATCAACAAAAGAAACAGCAGAATAGTTTGTGGGCATCCTATAAGTATGTTATTTTTGAAATGTACTCATATCAGCAGCCTCTCACATTAATAGTAATATCATGCTTTTTTTTTTTTTTCTCTTTGCCTCTGTGTATTCTGTGTGCTACTTGTGCTGAAGTACAATTTAAATGCTCGTAAGTGAAACGCACTCTGTTTTTCATTCCTAATGAATTTCCAAGATTCACTAACTCTACAATTTGCTGTCTCCAGAAAAGATGACATTTATTATTGCCCACATACTGTACAACAATCTCAGCTGAGAAAGTTACACAACTATTCAGAATAAAAATACTAAGTAATCCTTTTTTGAAAAGTATTCACTATACAATCATAACAAATCAAGAGAGGAATTTTTTGTCTTACAGGCCGAACAAAACACACACACACACACACACACACACACACAGACACACACACACACACACACGCAAACGCAAACACGAACCAAAAAAAGTCCCCTCATATAATTTGAGAAATCTGGGACCTGCCCTAATTGCCACCTGAGATGATGTGATTGTTATGGGAAACAGACTGAACTACCAGACTCCATTCAGAAAAGGTGCAGTCCACATAGCCTCATGGGCAATGAGATTATAAACAGCAGTCTTTCCACTTAATGCCAAATGTGGTGACGGCCATGAGTAGGTTTCTAAGGAGACAAGACATAGAAAAAGTTAAGCTTTGATTCAGTAACAACAAACTGGAGAAAGTTCAGGAGCAGGAGGGAGGGAAGCAAGACATTCCATGTCAACAGAAAATGCCTTGAATGGCCACAAATGTACCAGAGGCAAGTATAAAAACAAAAACACTTCAAACACAGAAAGGAGCAATCGAAGCGATTTAGAACACCACACACACAAATCTGAACATGCAAGTGAACTTTACCACCACACTTTTGGAAAAATTGGCCAAGTCTCATCCCATCAACAGTCCAGCCACTCAGAGCAGTGGCTCTCCCTAAGGTCAGGTGCCCCAAACGGCATATCTAGTTCTCACATTCACAAGAGAGGGCATTAAAATTTTCAACCAGGGAAATTTGAATGCCAAAGTGCAGGGCTCTTCCCCATGCTCTGGAGCTGAAGCCACCAGCTGGAGAGAGAGGGAAAGCATTTCCTACACACCAAACTTGTGTGGTCATGTCATACACATCTGTGCCGGAACGAGAGAGGCCCTTCGAGCCATCGCTTTGCAATACCATAAACAAGCACAGAGAGAGGAATATTTGCCCTGCCCCGTCACTGTTCCTCAGTGAGACACCACCTTTTCCAATGTGAGACTTGAGTAGTGCTTCATTTGGCGTTACTATCACTATTACTGATTATGATAAATTAGTTTTACAGAATGCTTTAGAAGAGATTTCATATACACTGATTTGCTTGTACAATACTCTGTACATGGTACGTAGATGAGGTTAACAAATAGAGGTTAAGTGACATATTCAAAGTTACAACTTCTGCACTCCTTATGTGTAAATCCTGTTCCTGACGTAACTGAGAGATTATAATTGAGAGATTACAACAAACCCTGTTTTTTATTTTATTTTTTGCATCTAATTAGAATGAAATCATACTCTTGGGGTATAGGTTGTGAGGATCAGCTTTGTTGTTTTAACAGAAACCTCATTCTGTATTTCTTTATGCAAAAACAAGGTAAGGACATTTGGTGGAAGAGCCAGCAAACCCCACTAGAGTGCAATAGCCGATGTCATCGCCGCGCCCTCCGAACTCATGAACGTGTCCGGCAGAGAAACCACCCACGCCGTCAGCCACTTTATCCTCATGGGCTTTCCCTCCAGGCCCGAAGCGCAGCTCCTCTACTTCGGGCACTTCTCTGCGGCCTACACCCTGACCCTGATGGGGGAACGCGGCCGTTGCCTGCGCTGTGCGGTGGGACCGACGCCTTCACAGCCCGATCGATGTACATCCTCTTGGGGAATTTCTCTCTCCTGGAACTATGTTATGTCACCACCACCACCGTCCCCAACATGTTGGCCAGCTACCCGTCCACAAGCAAGTCCATCTCCTTTGTGAGCTGTCTTGTGCAGTTCTCCTTCTTCTCTTCCGGGTGCGAAGAGGGCTTCTTCCTTTGCATCATGGCCTTTGACAGGCACCTTGCCGTGTGCCGCCCTCCGCGTTACCCGCGCATCATGACCAGACAGCTGTGCACGGGCCTCGTCGTCCTTGGATGGTCGTGTGGGTTCACCCTCCTACCTACCGCCAGTTGTCCTCATTTCTCAGCTGCCCTACCGTGGCCCAAACACCATCAGCCATTTCGTGTGTGATCCTGTCCCACTGATGGTGCTGTCGTGTTCTGATGACACCACCACACAGTTCATTTACTCGACCTTCAATTCTGTTTTCATGATCGGCCCCCTTCTCTTTATCCTTTGCTCCTACGCTCTGGTGACTCTGGCTGTGCTACGGATGCCCTCAGCAGCGGGCAAACGCAAGGCTTTCTCCACTTGTGCTTCTCATCTGGCTGTGGTGATCCTGTTTCTTTGGCTCTGTTACGGTGATGTGCGTTAGTCCCGGATCGGGACACCCAGTGGACATGGAAAAAATCGTTACTTTGTTTTATTCTGTGAAAACACCTCTGTGCATTCCGCTAATATATAGGCTCAGGAACAAGGAGATGAAGGCTGCTCTGAGGAAGATCCTGAGGACTGCCCAAGGTATTCATAAAATACAAAGAGCCAAATTCTTCTCTCAAACGCAACTGATCTCAAGACATGAGTGATATATTTGTCGACAAATTCATTAACTTTTATTAAGAAACTACTATAATGAGGGCCCATTATCATCCTAAGCAAGATGCAGTAATGTTATTTAAGAATGTTTTAACTAACAAGTGAATGCAACTGTGTTGAAGTTAGTATCAAGTAAATGAAATGATATGTATGTAAGTCAATCAGTCTCTATATGTAATTCAATTTCTAAAGAGAAGGTAGAAGCATGCTGTGCATTGCTGAGTTGAATTAACTAATATACATGTAGTAGAGATCATAGATTGCTTTGGGGATTAACACTCCAAACCAGTAGTTCTCCACTAACACGCACTGATTGATAAAGAAGTCTCGAATTTGAAGGAAGTCGCCGTGCCAGAGTGTAGCATGTGACTTGACTTTAAGGAAACAGAATAATAGCCGTGGCTGGACGGTAGTGATTGTTTAGGGTGTACAAGACAAGAATTAGGAATTTAAAGGTATTACTAACTTAGAATATAGCAAATAAAAGAGCTAAACATAAGAACCGGGGCACTACTCAGGGCATAACCCACTTTCGGGTAAATCCCATTTGAGTAACAGCTTCCGGTACTACTTGTAGTTTAGTGTTAGTACTGTGTGACTGTTTTTAAACTGCCATAAGCATCCTTAATACTAATACGACTTCTACTGCGTTTCTGTTGCCATTTTTTTTTTTTTTCAAACATGGCTCTTCAACACATACTTTAAAAGAATCATAGTATGAAATGCAATTTTTACCAAATTGTAATTTGTAGTCTTCAAGAAGTCAATTCCTCTACAAAGTGAGGTGCCGCATCAATTGGGTTTTGTTTCATGAACAATCTGGGTTGAGAATACTTTCTGAAGATTAAAAGGCAGGATTTTTGAGTTCGGGGAAAGAAGTGGTTATCTTTCTTCTACTTCACAAAAGAAACAAAGAGCTGGACAATTGCCTGAAAGGTACGTCATATTGGAAGAAAATATGAACAATTTAGGACTTCGTGCACATGAACTACAACAGTAGATTTACAGTGCCGATGGCTTTAACACCGATTTTCATTCACGAAGGTTAAGGAATGTTTGTGACAATTCCATTCGTCTTTCATAATCACAGAAGAAAAAGGAAAAAGAAGAGATTCTTAATAAAACAGTGTGTTGATTGTGATAAAGGTGGAAGTGCCCGTTATTTGTTATTGCCTTTATTCTTGACCAACGTTTTCTCACCGATCTTAAATTCCACCTCATATTGTTTCTTTTTTGTATCATCAATATACGATTACATGAGCAGCATTGTGGTTACTAGATTCCTCCCATTATCAAGTCCCCACCACATACGCCATTACAGTCACTCTCCATCAGCATAGTAAGATGCTACAGAGCAGAGTCACTACTTGTATTCTCTGTGCCATGCGGTCTTCCCCTCCCCACCCCCACATTACCTGTGCTAATCACAACGCCCTTTATTCCCTTCTCCCATACTTCCCACCCACCACCACACCCAGTCCTTTTCTCTTTGACAACTGTTAGTCCATTCTTGGGTTCTGTGAGTTTGCTATTTTGTTCTTTCAGTTTTCCCTTTGTTCTTATGCTCCACAGATGAGTGAAAAATCATTTGGCACTTCTCTTTCTCTGCTTGGCTTATTTTATTTCACTGAGCATAAATAATAGCCTCCCGCTCCATTCATGTTGTTGCAAATGTGTAGGATTCGTTCTCTTCTTACGGCTGAAGAATATTCCATTGTGTATATAGACCACTTCTTCTTTATCCATACACCTACTGATGGACACTTAGGTGGCTTCCATTTCTTGGCTACTGTAAATAGTGCTGCGATAAACATAGGGGTGCATATGTCTTTTTGAAACTGGGCTCCTGCGTTCTTAGGGTAAATTCCTAGGAGTGGAATTCCTGGGTCAAATGGTATTTTTTTTTTTTTTATTTCTGGTCTTTTGAGGAATCTCCACACCGCTTTCCGCAATGGTTGAACTACTTTACATTCCCACCAGCAGTGTAGGAGGGTTCCCCTTTCTCTGCATCCTAACCAACACTTGTTGTTCCCATTCTTTTCCATGTTGGCCGTACTAACTGGTGTGAGGTGGTATCTCACTGTGGTTTTAATTTGCATTCCCTGATGATCAGTGATGTGGAGCATCTTTTCATGTGCCTGTTGGCCATCTGAATTCCTTCTTTGGAGAAGTGCCTGTTCGGATCCTCCACCCATTTTTTAATAGGGTTATTTGCTTTTCGGGTGTTGAGGCATGTGAGTTGTTGATGTATTTTGGATGTTAACCCCTTGTTGGATATGTCATTTACAAATATATTCTCCCATGCTGATGGACACCTTTTTGTTCCGCTGATGGCTTCCCCTGCTGTAAAGGAGATTTTAGCATGATGTAGTCGCCTTTGTTCCTTTTTTAGTTTGCTTCCCTTGCCCGAGGACACGCGTCCAGGAAAAAGTTGCTCATGTTTATATTCAAGAGATTTTTGCCTATGTTTTCTTCTAAGAGCTTTATGGTTTCATGACTTACATTCAGGTCCTTGATCCATTTTGAGTTTACTTTCCTGTATGAGGTTAGACAGTAATCCAGTTTCATTCTCTTACATGTAGCTGTACAGTTTTGCCCCACACCAGCTGTTGGAGAGGCTGTCAATTCCCCATTGTATATGCATGGCTCCTTTATCATATAATAATTAACCATATATGTTTGGGTGAACATCTGGACTCTCTATTGTGTTCCACTGGTCTGTGCCAGTACCAAAGTGTCTTGATTACGGTGGCTTTGTAGTAGAGCTTGAAGTTGGGAAGTGAGATCCCCCTGCTTTATTCTTCCTTCTCAGGATTGCTTTGGCTATTCGGGGGTCTTTGGTGGTTCCACGTGAATTTTAGACATATTTGTTCCAGTTTGTTGAAGAATGCTGTTGGTACTTTGGTAGGGATACTGCATTGAATCTGTAGATTTCTTTAGGCAGGATGGCCATTTTGACAATATTAATTCTTCCTAGCCAAGAGCATGGAATGAATTTCCATTTGTGTCCTCTTTAATTTCCCTTAAGAGTGTCTTGTAGATTTCCAGGTATAGGTCTTTCACTTCCTTCGTTAGGTTTCCAGGTATAGGTCTTTCACTTCCTTCGTTAGGTTTCCAGGTATAGGTCTTTCACTTCCTTCGTTAGGTTTACTCCTAGGTATTTTATTCTTTTTGATGCAATTGTAAATGGAATTGTTTTCCTGATTTCTCTTTCTGCTCATTCATCATTAGTGTACACGAATGCAACAGATTTCTGTGTATTAATGTTGTATCCCACAGCTTTGCTGAGTTCACATACTAGATCTAGTAGTTTTGGAGTGGATTCTTTAGGGTTTTTTTATATACAGTATCATGTCATCTGCAAACAGGGACAGTTTAACTTCTTCCTTACCAATATGAATGCCTTTTGTTCCTTTGTGTCGTCTGATTGCCGTGGCTAGGACCTCAAGAACTAGGTCGTATAAAAGTGGGGAGAGTGGGCATCCTTTTCTTGTTCCTGGTCTTAAGGGGAAAGCTTTCAGCTTCTCGCTTTTATGCATAATGTTGGCTGTGGGTTTGTCATATATGGCCTTTATTATGTTGAGGGACTTGCCCTCTATACCCATTTTGCTGAGAGTTTTCCTCATGAACGGATGTCGAATTTTGTCGAATGCTCTTTCAGCATCTATGGAGATGACCGTGTGGTTTTTGCCCTTCTTTTCATTGATGTGGTAGTCGATGTTGATGAATTTTCAAATGTAGCACCATCCTTGCATGCCTGGGAGGAATCCCACTTGATCGTGGTGGATGATACTTCTGATCGATCTTTGAATTCGGTTTGCTAATATTTTCTTGAATATTTTTGCATCTATGTTCATCATGAATATTGGTCGATAATTTTCTTTTATTTATTTTTTCCGTGTGTTTGCATGGTTTGGATATTAGAGTGATGTTGGCCACATAGAATGAGTTTGGGAGTATTTCCACCTCTTCTACTTTTAGAAAGACTTTAAGGAGGATGGGTATTAGGTCTTCACTAAATGTTTGATAAAATTCAGCAGTGAAACCTTCTGGTCCAGGGATTTGGTTCTTGGGTAGTTTTCTGATTACCGATTCAACTTCATTACTGGTAATTGGTCTGTTTAGATTTTCTGTTTCTTACTAGGTCAGTCTAGGAAGTCGTATTTTTCTAGAAAGTTGCCCATTTCCTCTAGGTTTTCCAGTTTGCTAGAATATAATTAATTTTTCATAGTATTCTCTCATAATACTTGTATTTCTGTGGTGTCCGTAGTGACTTTCCTTCTCTCATTTCTGATTCTGTGTATGTGTGTCGACTCTCTTTTTCTCTTGATAAGTCTGGCTTGGGGTTTATCTATTTTGCTTATTTTCTCATAGAACCAGCTCCTGCTTTCATTCATTCTTCCTATTGTTTGATTCTTCTCGATTTTATTTATTTCCGCTCTAACCCTTATCATGCCCATCCTTCTACTGACTTTGGGCCTCATTTGTTCCTCTTTTCCTAGTTTCATTAATTGTGAGTTTAGATTGATTGTTCATTTGGGCTTGTTCTTCTTTTCTGAGATAGGCCTGTATTGCAATATGCTTCCCTCTTAGCACTCTCTTCGCTGCGTCCCACAGATTTTGCAGGGTTGAATTATCGTTGTCACTTGTCTCCATACATTGCTTGACCTCTGTTTTTATTTGGTCATCGATCCATTGGTTATTAAGGTGCGTGCTGTTAAGCCTCCATGTGTTTCTAAGGCTCTTTTCATGTTCTTTGCATAATTTATTTCTAGGTTCATACTCTCGTCTTCTGAGAAGGTGGTTGGTACAATTTCAATCTTTTTGAATTTACTGAGTCTCTTTTTATGGCCTAGTGTATGATCTATACATGAAAATGTTCCATGTGAACTTGAGAAGAATGTGTATTCTGCTGCTTTTGGGTGTGGAGTCCTGTAGATGACTGCTAGATCCATCTGTTCGAATGTGTTATTCAGTGCCTCTGTCTCCTTACTTATTTTCTGTCTGGCTGACCTGTCCTTTGGAGTGAGTGGTGTGTTGACGTCTCCTAAAATGAATGCATTGCATTGTATTTCCCCCTTTGATTCTGTTAAGTATTTGTTACACATACGTTGGTGATCCTGTGTTGGGTGCATAGATATTTATAACGGTTATATCCTCTTGTTGGACTGACTGCTTTATCGTTATATGATGTCCTTCTTCATCTCCGGTTATTTTCCTTGTTTTGAAGTCTATTTTGTCTGATACAAGTTCTGCAACTCCTGCTTTTCTCTCCCCACGAATTGCATGAAATCTCTTTTTTCCATCCCTTCAGTATCAGTCTGTGTATGTCTTTGGGTGTGAAGTGAGTCTCTTGTACGCAGCATATAGATGGGCCTTGTTATTTGATCCATTCAGTGACTCTATGTCTTTTGATAGTGCATTCAGTGCATTTACATTTAGGGTGATTATCGATAGGAATGTATTTATTGCCATTGCAGGCTTTAGGTTTGTAGCTACCAAAGGTTCAAGGGTTATTTCTTTACTATCTAACAGTCTAATTTAACTTGCTTAGTGCTCTATTACAAACAGAAACTAAAGGTTCTTTTCTTTTTCCTCGTTTTTCTTCCTCCTCCATTCTTCAAATATTAGCTAGCATATTCTGTACTCATTCCCTACCCCTTGATTCAATTTGGGGGTAGCTGATTTCATTTCCCATCTGCTTAGTTGTTGTTCTACTTTGCTGTGCTTTTATTTCCACTGGTGACAGCTATTTAGCCCTAGGAATACTTCTATCTGCGGCAGGCCATCCAAAATGAACTGTAAAGGTGGTTTTCGGGACATAAATTCTCTCAGTTTCTGCTTCTCTGAAAATTGTTTTAATCCCACCTTCAAATTTAAATGATAACCTTTCCGGGTAGGCTATTCTTGGTTCAAGGCCCTTCTGCTTCATTGCGTTACATACATCAAGTCACTCCCTGCTGGCCTGTAAGGTTTCTATTGAGAAGTCTGATGATAGCCTGATGGGTTTTCCTTTGTATGTGATCTTTTTCCTCTCTAGCTGCTTTCAAAACTCTATCCTCGCCCTCGATCTTTGCCATTTTAAGTACTATATGTCTTGGTGTTGTCTTCCTTCGGTCCCTTGTGTTGGGAGATCTGTGAATCTCCATGGCCTGAGAGACTATTATCTCCTTCCCCAGACTGGGGAAGTTTTCAGCAATTACCTCCTCATGACACTTTCTATCCCTTTTTCTCTGTCTTCTTCTTCTGGTAGTCTTCAAATATGAATACGGTTCCGTTTGGATTCATCACACAGTTCACTCACTATTCTTTCATTCCTAGAGATCCTTTTTTCTCTCTGTGCCTGTTTCTTTGTATTCCTCGTCTCTAGTTTCTATTCTCTTCACCAACTCTTCTACTACATCTAATCTGCCTTTAAATCCCTCCTTTGTATGTTTCGTTTCAGACATGGAATTTCTTAATGATTGAACCTCCATCCTAAATTCATCCCTGAGTAATTAAAATGGCAAAGATCAAGGATAAGGACAGACTATTGAAAACAGCCACAGAGAGAAATAAGATCACATACAAAAGACATGCCATCAGGCTAACTTCTTCTCAGCAGAAACATTACAGGCCAGAAGGGAGTGGCATGATGTATTTAATGCAATAAAGCACAATGGCCTAAAACCAAGAATACCTTATCCAGCAAGATTACCATTTAAATTTGAAGGAGGGATTAAACAACTTCCAGATAAGCAAAAGCTGAGAGAATTTACCTTCCACAAACCATCTCTACATTGTATTTTGGAGGGACTGCTGTAGATGGAAGTGTTCCTAAGGTCTAATAGCTGTCACTAGAGGTAAGAAAAGCACAGTAAAGAAAGTAGAACAGCTAATTACTAAGAAAATGCAAAATTAAATTTACTGTCCCCAAAGCCAACCGAAGAATAGACAAAGAGTACAGAATATAACACCTAATACATGAGGAATGGAGGAAGAAGAAAAAGGAGAAAAAGAAAAGAACCTTTGGATTGTGTTTACGATAGCATATTAAGTTTAAGTTACGTTAGACTCTTAGATAGTAAGGAAGTTAACCTTGAACCTTTGGTAACCAAGAATCTAAAGTCCGCAATGGCAATAAGTGCATAACTATCGATAATCACCCTAAATGTAAATGGACTGAATGTACCAACCGGAAGACATAGAGTCATTGAATGGATAAAAAAACAAGACCCATCTATATGCTACCTGCGAGAGACTCACTTGAAACCCAAAGACATACACAGACTAAAAGTGAAGGGATGGAAAAATATATTTCATGCAACTAACAAGGAGAAAAAAAATCAGGAGTTGCGGTACTTGTATCAGGCAAAATAGACTTCAAAACAAAGAAAGTCACAACCGATAAAGAAGGACATTACATAATGATAAAGGGGTCAATCCAATAAGAGGAAATAAACATTATAAATACCTATGCTCCCAACACAGGAGCACCTACAAATGTGAACCCATTACAAACAGAATTAAAAGGGGAAATAGAATACAATGCATTCATTCTAGGAGACTTCAACACTCCAGTAACTCTGAGGGACAGATCAACAAGACAGAAAATAAGTAAGGACATACAGGCATTGAACAACACATTAGAACAGATGGACCTAACATACATCTACAGAACTCAACACCCAAAAGCAGCAGAATACACATTCTTCTCAAGTGCACCTGGAACGTTTTCAAGAATAGATCATAGACTAGACCACAGCAACAGCCTTGGCAAATTCAAAAAGATTGAAATTGTACCAACCAGTTTCTCAGACCAGAAAGGTATGAAACTAGAAATAAATGCTGCAAAGAAAATGAAATATCCCACAAATACATGGAGGTTTCACAGTATGCTCCTAAATAACCAATGGATCAATGACCAAATAAAAACATAGATCCTGCAATATATGGAGACAAATGACAATAATTCAAGAGCACAAACTCTGTGGGATGCGGCCAAGGGCATGCTGAGAGGAAAGTATATTGCAATACAGGCCCACCTCAGGAAAGAAGGACAATCCCATATGAGCAGTCTAAACTCACAATTAATGAAACCAGAAAAAGAAGAACAAATGAGGCCCAAAGTCAGTACAAGGAGTGACACAATAAAGATTGGAGCAGAAATAAATAAAATTGAGAAGACTAAAACAATAGAAAGAATCAATGAAAGCAAGAGCTAGTTCTTCGAGAAGATAAACAAAATAGATAAACCCCTAGCCAAACTTAACAAGGAAGGAAAGAGAGTCTGCCCACATAAACAGAATCAGAAATGAGAAAGGAAAAGAATCCCTATGGACACCAGAGAAATGCAGAGAATTATTAGAGAATACCATGAAAAATTATGTGGTAACAAACTGGATAACCTAGAAGAAATGGACAACTTTCTAGAAAAACACAACCTTCCAACGCTGACCAAAGAGGAAACAGAAAATCTGAACAGACCAATTGCCAGCAACGAAATTGAACTGGTAATCAGAAAAACTACCCAAGAACAAAACTCCTGGACCAGATGGCTTCACCATTGAATTTAATCAAACATTTAGGGAAGACCTAATACTCATCCCCCTTAAAGTTTCCCACAGAACAGAAGAGGTGGGAATACTTCCAAAATCATTGTATGAGGCCAGCCCCCATCACTCTAATACCAAAACCAGGCAAAGACACCACAGAAAAAGGAAAATTACAGACCAATATCCCTGATGGACATAGACGCAAAATCACTCAACAAAATATTAGCAAACCAAATTCAAAAATACATCAAAAAGATCATCCATCATGATCAAGTAGGATTTCTTCCGGGGAGGCTAGGATGGTACATTGGAAAATCCATCAACATCCTCAACCACATCAACAAAAAGTAGGACAAAAACCAACACCATTCACGATAAAAAACTCTCAACAAAATGGGTATGGAAGGCAAGTACCTCGACATAATAAAGGCCATATATGACAAACCCACAGCCAACATTATACATAACAGCGAGAAGCTGAAAGCTTTCCCCTTAAGACCAGGAACAAGACAAGGATGCCCAGTGTCCCCACTTCTATTTAACATAGTACTGGAGGTCGTAGCCACGGCCATCAGGCAACACAAAGAAATAAAAGGCATCCAGATCGGCAAGGAAGTAGTTTAACTGTCCCTGTTTGCAAATGCCACGACATTGTAAATAAAAAAACCCTCAGGAATCCACTCCAAAACTACTAGATCTAATATCTGAATTCAGCAAAGTTGCAGGACGCAAAAGTAATACGCAGATTTCTGTGGCATTCCTATACGCTAACAATGAACTAGCAGAGAGAGAAATCAGGAAAACCAATTCCATTCACAATTGCATCAAAAAGAATAAAACACCTAGGAATAAACCTAACCAAGGAACCGAAAGACCTATCCTCTGAAAACTACAAGACGCTCATGAGAGAAATTAAAGAAGATATCAATAAATGGAGACACATCCATGCTCATGGATAGGAAGAATTAATATTGCCAAAATGGCCATCCTGCCTAAAGCAGTCTATAGATTCAATGCAATTCCTATCAAAATCCCAACAGCATCCTTCAACCAACTAGAGAAAATAGGCCTAAAATTCATATGGAACCACAAAAGACCCCGACTAGCCAAAGCAATCGTGAGAAGGAAGAATAAAGCAGGGGGGATTACGCTCCCCCACTTCAAGCTCTAGTACAAAGCCACAGTAATCAAGACAATTCGGTACTGGCACAAGAACAGTCCCATAGACCAGTATGGGAGAATATATTTGTAAGTGACATATCTGACAAGGGGTTAACATCCAAAACATATAAAGAACTTACATGCCTCAACACCCAAAAAGGCAAATAACCCAGAGAACAAATGGCAGAGGCTATGAAGAGACAGTTCTCCAAAGAGAAATTCCGATGGCCAACAAGCACATGAAAAGATGCTCCACATCACTAATCATCAGGGAAATGCAAATTAAAACCACAATGAGATATCACCTCACACCAGTAAGGATGGCCAGCATCGAAAAGACTGAGAACAACAAATGCTGGCGAGGATGCAGAGAAAGGGGAACCCCTCCCCCCCTACACTGCTGGTGGGAATGTAACGTAGTTCAAGACGTTGTGGCAAGCAATACGGAGGTTCCTCAAAACACTAAAAATAGAAATACCATTTGACTCTGGAATCCCACTCCTTGTAATTTACCCAAAGAATACAACTTCTCAGATTCAGAAAGACATATGCACCCTTTTGTTTATTACATCACTTTTTACAATGGCCAAGATACGGAAGCAACCTAAGTGTCCATCTGTAGATGAACGGATAAGGAAGATGTGGTACACATACACAATGCAATACTATCCAGCCATAAGAAAGAAACAAATCCTATCATTTGCAACAACATGGATGGGGCTGGAGGACATTATGCTCAGTGAAATAAGCCAGGCAGAGAAAGACAAGTGCCAAATGATTTCCCTCTTTTGTGGAGTATAACAATGAAGCAAAACTGAAGGAACAAAATGGCAGCAGACTCAGAGACTCCAAGAATGAACTAGAGGTTACCAAAGGGGAGGGGTGTGGGAGGGCAGGTGGGGAGGGAGGGAGAAGGGGATGGAAGTGTATTACGTTTAGTACACATGGTGTGAGGGATCACGGGGAGAACAGTGTAGCACAGACAAGGACATAGTGTATCCTTGGCATCTTGCTGCACTGATGGACAGTGACTGCACTGGGGCATGGGTGGGGACTTGATAATAGGGGAAAATGTAGTACCCACATTGTTTTTTCACGTGAAACCATCATAAGAGTGTATATCAATCATACCTTAATAAAAAAATGTTTTTAAAAAGCTGCCTGTTAGGCTCTCTTTAAAACCCTATTTAAAATGGTAACTCCTCTTCATTTCCAATCTACCCCTCTCACAACACTTCGTTTTCCTCAAATGAAAAATATTAAAATGACTTATTCACTGATTGACTTTTTTTTCTGTTGCTGCCCACACACAGTCTTCAGTTGAAATGTGCTATGCAAGCAGGAATTTGTTTCTATTTCGTTTACCCTGCTATACCCCCAGTGCGGGTGAAGCCCTCAATAAACATTTGTTGAGTAACCCTGTACCAGTCTTAACACTTAAATGTCATGTTTAAAGAGCTATCATAAAATTACAACTGAAATGTCTCTAAAATGACAAATCTGAAAATATGGGTGAGGAAAGAACTCTTTCTCTTTCTTCAAAAATAGAGACAGGGAGTTTTAATGATACGTCTTGCTAGTGCAGCTATGACGACAAGCTTCTTACCATTTACTTTAATGCCCAGGAACCTTCGGCAATGACTGGTTAGTGGAGGCATGAGAAAAGATAAGGACCTAGTTCTGTGCATGCACCATTCCTCAGGGAATAGCAGACATTGGGATTTGAGTACAAAGGAATGAAATTCAAAAACAATCTCATCTGCTGAAGAAATAGTTATATCAGGGGAGAGGGTCCCAAATGTCAAAAGGCCATGATGCAAGGAAATAATATAAACAGTTATGTGCATCTAGGATTTTTATTTTGACTACAAATATGAGCTTTGAAGGCAGCAAGAAACATCTCTCAAAATTCACTCTTTGCAACTCACGGCAGGTGGCATTACCGGATCACCCAATTTTTCACAAGTCCCTCGCATGCTTTTTGCTCCGGGGTAATATTTTCTCCCCACCCCCACCCCCCACCCGCCCTCTGACCTTTCTTCTCCACATGTATCCACATAACTGAAACTCTGCATGCTCTATTGCAAATGCTTAGTTTACCACATAAGTGGATTTACTGGCAAATGCTTTCTTCTTGTTCTGAAAATGTAAGTATCAGAATAAAATTCAGAGACAAGGTTTCAAAATATTAGTCTTTCTCTTATATCCTCAAATCTTGGAAATATTAATGAGTATTATGCACAAGAGGCCTGGAGAGAGTGTATGAAAATGTTTAACTGATAAATTACGGGGGACAGATTTATTATCAGTATCCTGGTGAATTTTGTTGCTTGTTCAATAGACCAAAAAAATGACAAAATTTCTGATTCCACTCTAATATCATATCTCTCCCACCCACATAGTGCAATCTGTTTCACTAATTTAATATGACTTGGTTTCATGGCAAATGACCTGTCCTTAAAGGACAAACCGTTCAGCGTCTGTGTGCTTCCTGTTTCTTGCATTTGCGGGATCTTTGCATTGTGACTTTTAAAGTGTGTGGACCCAAGCGATACTGTTCGGAAAACCCAGATGTGTGGGTATTAATACTGATCTGATTTACCATGGGGTCCCAAGGTCAGTGAAAATGACTAAGATAGCTTGGAGTAGGGCACCAACATATCAGGACACAGGCCAGAGCATGACAGACAAAAATGAAGTGAGTTTTAAAAACTCAGTCAAATTCAGTTATGAAGATAACCACTAAGACCTGTGTGGCAACTAAACGAGCTTTTTCATCAACAAAAGAAACAGCAGAATAGTTTGTGGGCATCCTATAAGTATGTTATTTTTGAAATGTACTCATATCAGCAGCCTCTCACATTAATAGTAATATCATGCTTTTTTTTTTTTTTCTCTTTGCCTCTGTGTATTCTGTGTGCTACTTGTGCTGAAGTACAATTTAAATGCTCGTAAGTGAAACGCACTCTGTTTTTCATTCCTAATGAATTTCCAAGATTCACTAACTCTACAATTTGCTGTCTCCAGAAAAGATGACATTTATTATTGCCCACATACTGTACAACAATCTCAGCTGAGAAAGTTACACAACTATTCAGAATAAAAATACTAAGTAATCCTTTTTTGAAAAGTATTCACTATACAATCATAACAAATCAAGAGAGGAATTTTTTGTCTTACAGGCCGAACAAAACACACACACACACACACACACACACACAGACACACACACACACACACACGCAAACGCAAACACGAACCAAAAAAAGTCCCCTCATATAATTTGAGAAATCTGGGACCTGCCCTAATTGCCACCTGAGATGATGTGATTGTTATGGGAAACAGACTGAACTACCAGACTCCATTCAGAAAAGGTGCAGTCCACATAGCCTCATGGGCAATGAGATTATAAACAGCAGTCTTTCCACTTAATGCCAAATGTGGTGACGGCCATGAGTAGGTTTCTAAGGAGACAAGACATAGAAAAAGTTAAGCTTTGATTCAGGAACAACAAACTGGAGAAAGTTCAGGAGCAGGAGGGAGGGAAGCAAGACATTCCATGTCAACAGAAAATGCCTTGAATGGCCACAAATGTACCAGAGGCAAGTATAAAAACAAAAACACTTCAAACACAGAAAGGAGCAATCGAAGCGATTTAGAACACCACACACACAAATCTGAACATGCAAGTGAACTTTACCACCACACTTTTGGAAAAATTGGCCAAGTCTCATCCCATCAACAGTCCAGCCACTCAGAGCAGTGGCTCTCCCTAAGGTCAGGTGCCCCAAATGGCATATCTAGTTCTCACATTCACAAGAGAGGGCATTAAAATTTTCAACCAGGGAAATTTGAATGCCAAAGTGCAGGGCTCTTCCCCATGCTCTGGAGCTGAAGCCACCAGCTGGAGAGAGAGGGAAAGCATTTCCTACACACCAAACTTGTGTGGTCATGTCATACACATCTGTGCCGGAACGAGAGAGGCCCTTCGAGCCATCGCTTTGCAATACCATAAACAAGCACAGAGAGAGGAATATTTGCCCTGCCCCGTCACTGTTCCTCAGTGAGACACCACCTTTTCCAATGTGAGACTTGAGTAGTGCTTCATTTGGCGTTACTATCACTATTACTGATTATGATAAATTAGTTTTACAGAATGCTTTAGAAGAGATTTCATATACACTGATTTGCTTGTACAATACTCTGTACATGGTACGTAGATGAGGTTAACAAATAGAGGTTAAGTGACATATTCAAAGTTACAACTTCTGCACTCCTTATGTGTAAATCCTGTTCCTGACGTAACTGAGAGATTATAATTGAGAGATTACAACAAACCCTGTTTTTTATTTTATTTTTTGCATCTAATTAGAATGAAATCATACTCTTGGGGTATAGGTTGTGAGGATCAGCTTTGTTGTTTTAACAGAAACCTCATTCTGTATTTCTTTATGCAAAAACAAGGTAAGGACATTTGGTGGAAGAGCCAGCAAACCCCACTAGAGTGCAATAGCCGATGTCATCGCCGCGCCCTCCGAACTCATGAACGTGTCCGGCAGAGAAACCACCCACGCCGTCAGCCACTTTATCCTCATGGGCTTTCCCTCCAGGCCCGAAGCGCAGCTCCTCTACTTCGGGCACTTCTCTGCGGCCTACACCCTGACCCTGATGGGGGAACGCGGCCGTTGCCTGCGCTGTGCGGTGGGACCGACGCCTTCACAGCCCGATCGATGTACATCCTCTTGGGGAATTTCTCTCTCCTGGAACTATGTTATGTCACCACCACCACCGTCCCCAACATGTTGGCCAGCTACCCGTCCACAAGCAAGTCCATCTCCTTTGTGAGCTGTCTTGTGCAGTTCTCCTTCTTCTCTTCCGGGTGCGAAGAGGGCTTCTTCCTTTGCATCATGGCCTTTGACAGGCACCTTGCCGTGTGCCGCCCTCCGCGTTACCCGCGCATCATGACCAGACAGCTGTGCACGGGCCTCGTCGTCCTTGGATGGTCGTGTGGGTTCACCCTCCTACCTACCGCCAGTTGTCCTCATTTCTCAGCTGCCCTACCGTGGCCCAAACACCATCAGCCATTTCGTGTGTGATCCTGTCCCACTGATGGTGCTGTCGTGTTCTGATGACACCACCACACAGTTCATTTACTCGACCTTCAATTCTGTTTTCATGATCGGCCCCCTTCTCTTTATCCTTTGCTCCTACGCTCTGGTGACTCTGGCTGTGCTACGGATGCCCTCAGCAGCGGGCAAACGCAAGGCTTTCTCCACTTGTGCTTCTCATCTGGCTGTGGTGATCCTGTTTCTTTGGCTCTGTTACGGTGATGTGCGTTAGTCCCGGATCGGGACACCCAGTGGACATGGAAAAAATCGTTACTTTGTTTTATTCTGTGAAAACACCTCTGTGCATTCCGCTAATATATAGGCTCAGGAACAAGGAGATGAAGGCTGCTCTGAGGAAGATCCTGAGGACTGCCCAAGGTATTCATAAAATACAAAGAGCCAAATTCTTCTCTCAAACGCAACTGATCTCAAGACATGAGTGATATATTTGTCGACAAATTCATTAACTTTTATTAAGAAACTACTATAATGAGGGCCCATTATCATCCTAAGCAAGATGCAGTAATGTTATTTAAGAATGTTTTAACTAACAAGTGAATGCAACTGTGTTGAAGTTAGTATCAAGTAAATGAAATGATATGTATGTAAGTCAATCAGTCTCTATATGTAATTCAATTTCTAAAGAGAAGGTAGAAGCATGCTGTGCATTGCTGAGTTGAATTAACTAATATACATGTAGTAGAGATCATAGATTGCTTTGGGGATTAACACTCCAAACCAGTAGTTCTCCACTAACACGCACTGATTGATAAAGAAGTCTCGAATTTGAAGGAAGTCGCCGTGCCAGAGTGTAGCATGTGACTTGACTTTAAGGAAACAGAATAATAGCCGTGGCTGGACGGTAGTGATTGTTTAGGGTGTACAAGACAAGAATTAGGAATTTAAAGGTATTACTAACTTAGAATATAGCAAATAAAAGAGCTAAACATAAGAACCGGGGCACTACTCAGGGCATAACCCACTTTCGGGTAAATCCCATTTGAGTAACAGCTTCCGGTACTACTTGTAGTTTAGTGTTAGTACTGTGTGACTGTTTTTAAACTGCCATAAGCATCCTTAATACTAATACGACTTCTACTGCGTTTCTGTTGCCATTTTTTTTTTTTTTCAAACATGGCTCTTCAACACATACTTTAAAAGAATCATAGTATGAAATGCAATTTTTACCAAATTGTAATTTGTAGTCTTCAAGAAGTCAATTCCTCTACAAAGTGAGGTGCCGCATCAATTGGGTTTTGTTTCATGAACAATCTGGGTTGAGAATACTTTCTGAAGATTAAAAGGCAGGATTTTTGAGTTCGGGGAAAGAAGTGGTTATCTTTCTTCTACTTCACAAAAGAAACAAAGAGCTGGACAATTGCCTGAAAGGTACGTCATATTGGAAGAAAATATGAACAATTTAGGACTTCGTGCACATGAACTACAACAGTAGATTTACAGTGCCGATGGCTTTAACACCGATTTTCATTCACGAAGGTTAAGGAATGTTTGTGACAATTCCATTCGTCTTTCATAATCACAGAAGAAAAAGGAAAAAGAAGAGATTCTTAATAAAACAGTGTGTTGATTGTGATAAAGGTGGAAGTGCCCGTTATTTGTTATTGCCTTTATTCTTGACCAACGTTTTCTCACCGATCTTAAATTCCACCTCATATTGTTTCTTTTTTGTATCATCAATATACGATTACATGAGCAGCATTGTGGTTACTAGATTCCTCCCATTATCAAGTCCCCACCACATACGCCATTACAGTCACTCTCCATCAGCATAGTAAGATGCTACAGAGCAGAGTCACTACTTGTATTCTCTGTGCCATGCGGTCTTCCCCTCCCCACCCCCACATTACCTGTGCTAATCACAACGCCCTTTATTCCCTTCTCCCATACTTCCCACCCACCACCACACCCAGTCCTTTTCTCTTTGACAACTGTTAGTCCATTCTTGGGTTCTGTGAGTTTGCTATTTTGTTCTTTCAGTTTTCCCTTTGTTCTTATGCTCCACAGATGAGTGAAAAATCATTTGGCACTTCTCTTTCTCTGCTTGGCTTATTTTATTTCACTGAGCATAAATAATAGCCTCCCGCTCCATTCATGTTGTTGCAAATGTGTAGGATTCGTTCTCTTCTTACGGCTGAAGAATATTCCATTGTGTATATAGACCACTTCTTCTTTATCCATACACCTACTGATGGACACTTAGGTGGCTTCCATTTCTTGGCTACTGTAAATAGTGCTGCGATAAACATAGGGGTGCATATGTCTTTTTGAAACTGGGCTCCTGCGTTCTTAGGGTAAATTCCTAGGAGTGGAATTCCTGGGTCAAATGGTATTTTTTTTTTTTTTATTTCTGGTCTTTTGAGGAATCTCCACACCGCTTTCCGCAATGGTTGAACTACTTTACATTCCCACCAGCAGTGTAGGAGGGTTCCCCTTTCTCTGCATCCTAACCAACACTTGTTGTTCCCATTCTTTTCCATGTTGGCCGTACTAACTGGTGTGAGGTGGTATCTCACTGTGGTTTTAATTTGCATTCCCTGATGATCAGTGATGTGGAGCATCTTTTCATGTGCCTGTTGGCCATCTGAATTCCTTCTTTGGAGAAGTGCCTGTTCGGATCCTCCACCCATTTTTTAATAGGGTTATTTGCTTTTCGGGTGTTGAGGCATGTGAGTTGTTGATGTATTTTGGATGTTAACCCCTTGTTGGATATGTCATTTACAAATATATTCTCCCATGCTGATGGACACCTTTTTGTTCCGCTGATGGCGTCCCCTGCTGTAAAGGAGATTTTAGCATGATGTAGTCGCCTTTGTTCCTTTTTTAGTTTGCTTCCCTTGCCCGAGGACACGCGTCCAGGAAAAAGTTGCTCATGTTTATATTCAAGAGATTTTTGCCTATGTTTTCTTCTAAGAGCTTTATGGTTTCATGACTTACATTCAGGTCCTTGATCCATTTTGAGTTTACTTTCCTGTATGAGGTTAGACAGTAATCCAGTTTCATTCTCTTACATGTAGCTGTACAGTTTTGCCCCACACCAGCTGTTGGAGAGGCTGTCAATTCCCCATTGTATATGCATGGCTCCTTTATCATATAATAATTAACCATATATGTTTGGGTGAACATCTGGACTCTCTATTGTGTTCCACTGGTCTGTGCCAGTACCAAAGTGTCTTGATTACGGTGGCTTTGTAGTAGAGCTTGAAGTTGGGAAGTGAGATCCCCCTGCTTTATTCTTCCTTCTCAGGATTGCTTTGGCTATTCGGGGGTCTTTGGTGGTTCCACGTGAATTTTAGACATATTTGTTCCAGTTTGTTGAAGAATGCTGTTGGTACTTTGGTAGGGATACTGCATTGAATCTGTAGATTTCTTTAGGCAGGATGGCCATTTTGACAATATTAATTCTTCCTAGCCAAGAGCATGGAATGAATTTCCATTTGTGTCCTCTTTAATTTCCCTTAAGAGTGTCTTGTAGATTTCCAGGTATAGGTCTTTCACTTCCTTCGTTAGGTTTCCAGGTATAGGTCTTTCACTTCCTTCGTTAGGTTTCCAGGTATAGGTCTTTCACTTCCTTCGTTAGGTTTCCAGGTATAGGTCTTTCACTTCCTTCGTTAGGTTTACTCCTAGGTATTTTATTCTTTTTGATGCAATTGTAAATGGAATTGTTTTCCTGATTTCTCTTTCTGCTCATTCATCATTAGTGTACACGAATGCAACAGATTTCTGTGTATTAATGTTGTATCCCACAGCTTTGCTGAGTTCACATACTAGATCTAGTAGTTTTGGAGTGGATTCTTTAGGGTTTTTTTATATACAGTATCATGTCATCTGCAAACAGGGACAGTTTAACTTCTTCCTTACCAATATGAATGCCTTTTGTTCCTTTGTGTCGTCTGATTGCCGTGGCTAGGACCTCAAGAACTAGGTCGTATAAAAGTGGGGAGAGTGGGCATCCTTTTCTTGTTCCTGGTCTTAAGGGGAAAGCTTTCAGCTTCTCGCTTTTATGCATAATGTTGGCTGTGGGTTTGTCATATATGGCCTTTATTATGTTGAGGGACTTGCCCTCTATACCCATTTTGCTGAGAGTTTTCCTCATGAACGGATGTCGAATTTTGTCGAATGCTCTTTCAGCATCTATGGAGATGACCGTGTGGTTTTTGCCCTTCTTTTCATTGATGTGGTAGTCGATGTTGATGAATTTTCAAATGTAGCACCATCCTTGCATGCCTGGGAGGAATCCCACTTGATCGTGGTGGATGATACTTCTGATCGATCTTTGAATTCGGTTTGCTAATATTTTCTTGAATATTTTTGCATCTATGTTCATCATGAATATTGGTCGATAATTTTCTTTTATTTATTTTTTCCGTGTGTTTGCATGGTTTGGATATTAGAGTGATGTTGGCCACATAGAATGAGTTTGGGAGTATTTCCACCTCTTCTACTTTTAGAAAGACTTTAAGGAGGATGGGTATTAGGTCTTCACTAAATGTTTGATAAAATTCAGCAGTGAAACCTTCTGGTCCAGGGATTTGGTTCTTGGGTAGTTTTCTGATTACCGATTCAACTTCATTACTGGTAATTGGTCTGTTTAGATTTTCTGTTTCTTACTAGGTCAGTCTAGGAAGTCGTATTTTTCTAGAAAGTTGCCCATTTCCTCTAGGTTTTCCAGTTTGCTAGAATATAATTAATTTTTCATAGTATTCTCTCATAATACTTGTATTTCTGTGGTGTCCGTAGTGACTTTCCTTCTCTCATTTCTGATTCTGTGTATGTGTGTCGACTCTCTTTTTCTCTTGATAAGTCTGGCTTGGGGTTTATCTATTTTGCTTATTTTCTCATAGAACCAGCTCCTGCTTTCATTCATTCTTCCTATTGTTTGATTCTTCTCGATTTTATTTATTTCCGCTCTAACCCTTATCATGCCCATCCTTCTACTGACTTTGGGCCTCATTTGTTCCTCTTTTCCTAGTTTCATTAATTGTGAGTTTAGATTGTTCATTTGGGCTTGTTCTTCTTTTCTGAGATAGGCCTGTATTGCAATATGCTTCCCTCTTAGCACTCTCTTCGCTGCGTCCCACAGATTTTGCAGGGTTGAATTATCGTTGTCACTTGTCTCCATACATTGCTTGACCTCTGTTTTTATTTGGTCATCGATCCATTGGTTATTAAGGTGCGTGCTGTTAAGCCTCCATGTGTTTCTAAGGCTCTTTTCATGTTCTTTGCATAATTTATTTCTAGGTTCATACTCTCGTCTTCTGAGAAGGTGGTTGGTACAATTTCAATCTTTTTGAATTTACTGAGTCTCTTTTTATGGCCTAGTGTATGATCTATACATGAAAATGTTCCATGTGAACTTGAGAAGAATGTGTATTCTGCTGCTTTTGGGTGTGGAGTCCTGTAGATGACTGCTAGATCCATCTGTTCGAATGTGTTATTCAGTGCCTCTGTCTCCTTACTTATTTTCTGTCTGGCTGACCTGTCCTTTGGAGTGAGTGGTGTGTTGACGTCTCCTAAAATGAATGCATTGCATTGTATTTCCCCCTTTGATTCTGTTAAGTATTTGTTACACATACGTTGGTGATCCTGTGTTGGGTGCATAGATATTTATAACGGTTATATCCTCTTGTTGGACTGACTGCTTTATCGTTATATGATGTCCTTCTTCATCTCCGGTTATTTTCCTTGTTTTGAAGTCTATTTTGTCTGATACAAGTTCTGCAACTCCTGCTTTTCTCTCCCCACGAATTGCATGAAATCTCTTTTTTCCATCCCTTCAGTATCAGTCTGTGTATGTCTTTGGGTGTGAAGTGAGTCTCTTGTACGCAGCATATAGATGGGCCTTGTTATTTGATCCATTCAGTGACTCTATGTCTTTTGATAGTGCATTCAGTGCATTTACATTTAGGGTGATTATCGATAGGAATGTATTTATTGCCATTGCAGGCTTTAGGTTTGTAGCTACCAAAGGTTCAAGGGTTATTTCTTTACTATCTAACAGTCTAATTTAACTTGCTTAGTGCTCTATTACAAACAGAAACTAAAGGTTCTTTTCTTTTTCCTCGTTTTTCTTCCTCCTCCATTCTTCAAATATTAGCTAGCATATTCTGTACTCATTCCCTACCCCTTGATTCAATTTGGGGGTAGCTGATTTCATTTCCCATCTGCTTAGTTGTTGTTCTACTTTGCTGTGCTTTTATTTCCACTGGTGACAGCTATTTAGCCCTAGGAATACTTCTATCTGCGGCAGGCCATCCAAAATGAACTGTAAAGGTGGTTTTCGGGACATAAATTCTCTCAGTTTCTGCTTCTCTGAAAATTGTTTTAATCCCACCTTCAAATTTAAATGATAACCTTTCCGGGTAGGCTATTCTTGGTTCAAGGCCCTTCTGCTTCATTGCGTTACATACATCAAGTCACTCCCTGCTGGCCTGTAAGGTTTCTATTGAGAAGTCTGATGATAGCCTGATGGGTTTTCCTTTGTATGTGATCTTTTTCCTCTCTAGCTGCTTTCAAAACTCTATCCTCGCCCTCGATCTTTGCCATTTTAAGTACTATATGTCTTGGTGTTGTCTTCCTTCGGTCCCTTGTGTTGGGAGATCTGTGAATCTCCATGGCCTGAGAGACTATTATCTCCTTCCCCAGACTGGGGAAGTTTTCAGCAATTACCTCCTCATGACACTTTCTATCCCTTTTTCTCTGTCTTCTTCTTCTGGTAGTCTTCAAATATGAATACGGTTCCGTTTGGATTCATCACACAGTTCACTCACTATTCTTTCATTCCTAGAGATCCTTTTTTCTCTCTGTGCCTGTTTCTTTGTATTCCTCGTCTCTAGTTTCTATTCTCTTCACCAACTCTTCTACTACATCTAATCTGCCTTTAAATCCCTCCTTTGTATGTTTCGTTTCAGACATGGAATTTCTTAATGATTGAACCTCCATCCTAAATTCATCCCTGAGTAATTAAAATGGCAAAGATCAAGGATAAGGACAGACTATTGAAAACAGCCACAGAGAGAAATAAGATCACATACAAAAGACATGCCATCAGGCTAACTTCTTCTCAGCAGAAACATTACAGGCCAGAAGGGAGTGGCATGATGTATTTAATGCAATAAAGCACAATGGCCTAAAACCAAGAATACCTTATCCAGCAAGATTACCATTTAAATTTGAAGGAGGGATTAAACAACTTCCAGATAAGCAAAAGCTGAGAGAATTTACCTTCCACAAACCATCTCTACATTGTATTTTGGAGGGACTGCTGTAGATGGAAGTGTTCCTAAGGTCTAATAGCTGTCACTAGAGGTAAGAAAAGCACAGTAAAGAAAGTAGAACAGCTAATTACTAAGAAAATGCAAAATTAAATTTACTGTCCCCAAAGCCAACCGAAGAATAGACAAAGAGTACAGAATATAACACCTAATACATGAGGAATGGAGGAAGAAGAAAAAGGAGAAAAAGAAAAGAACCTTTGGATTGTGTTTACGATAGCATATTAAGTTTAAGTTACGTTAGACTCTTAGATAGTAAGGAAGTTAACCTTGAACCTTTGGTAACCAAGAATCTAAAGTCCGCAATGGCAATAAGTGCATAACTATCGATAATCACCCTAAATGTAAATGGACTGAATGTACCAACCGGAAGACATAGAGTCATTGAATGGATAAAAAAACAAGACCCATCTATATGCTACCTGCGAGAGACTCACTTGAAACCCAAAGACATACACAGACTAAAAGTGAAGGGATGGAAAAATATATTTCATGCAACTAACAAGGAGAAAAAAAATCAGGAGTTGCGGTACTTGTATCAGGCAAAATAGACTTCAAAACAAAGAAAGTCACAACCGATAAAGAAGGACATTACATAATGATAAAGGGGTCAATCCAATAAGAGGAAATAAACATTATAAATACCTATGCTCCCAACACAGGAGCACCTACAAATGTGAACCCATTACAAACAGAATTAAAAGGGGAAATAGAATACAATGCATTCATTCTAGGAGACTTCAACACTCCAGTAACTCTGAGGGACAGATCAACAAGACAGAAAATAAGTAAGGACATACAGGCATTGAACAACACATTAGAACAGATGGACCTAACATACATCTACAGAACTCAACACCCAAAAGCAGCAGAATACACATTCTTCTCAAGTGCACCTGGAACGTTTTCAAGAATAGATCATAGACTAGACCACAGCAACAGCCTTGGCAAATTCAAAAAGATTGAAATTGTACCAACCAGTTTCTCAGACCAGAAAGGTATGAAACTAGAAATAAATGCTGCAAAGAAAATGAAATATCCCACAAATACATGGAGGTTTCACAGTATGCTCCTAAATAACCAATGGATCAATGACCAAATAAAAACATAGATCCTGCAATATATGGAGACAAATGACAATAATTCAAGAGCACAAACTCTGTGGGATGCGGCCAAGGGCATGCTGAGAGGAAAGTATATTGCAATACAGGCCCACCTCAGGAAAGAAGGACAATCCCATATGAGCAGTCTAAACTCACAATTAATGAAACCAGAAAAAGAAGAACAAATGAGGCCCAAAGTCAGTACAAGGAGTGACACAATAAAGATTGGAGCAGAAATAAATAAAATTGAGAAGACTAAAACAATAGAAAGAATCAATGAAAGCAAGAGCTAGTTCTTCGAGAAGATAAACAAAATAGATAAACCCCTAGCCAAACTTAACAAGGAAGGAAAGAGAGTCTGCCCACATAAACAGAATCAGAAATGAGAAAGGAAAAGAATCCCTATGGACACCAGAGAAATGCAGAGAATTATTAGAGAATACCATGAAAAATTATGTGGTAACAAACTGGATAACCTAGAAGAAATGGACAACTTTCTAGAAAAACACAACCTTCCAACGCTGACCAAAGAGGAAACAGAAAATCTGAACAGACCAATTGCCAGCAACGAAATTGAACTGGTAATCAGAAAAACTACCCAAGAACAAAACTCCTGGACCAGATGGCTTCACCATTGAATTTAATCAAACATTTAGGGAAGACCTAATACTCATCCCCCTTAAAGTTTCCCACAGAACAGAAGAGGTGGGAATACTTCCAAAATCATTGTATGAGGCCAGCCCCCATCACTCTAATACCAAAACCAGGCAAAGACACCACAGAAAAAGGAAAATTACAGACCAATATCCCTGATGGACATAGACGCAAAATCACTCAACAAAATATTAGCAAACCAAATTCAAAAATACATCAAAAAGATCATCCATCATGATCAAGTAGGATTTCTTCCGGGGAGGCTAGGATGGTACATTGGAAAATCCATCAACATCCTCAACCACATCAACAAAAAGTAGGACAAAAACCAACACCATTCACGATAAAAAACTCTCAACAAAATGGGTATGGAAGGCAAGTACCTCGACATAATAAAGGCCATATATGACAAACCCACAGCCAACATTATACATAACAGCGAGAAGCTGAAAGCTTTCCCCTTAAGACCAGGAACAAGACAAGGATGCCCAGTGTCCCCACTTCTATTTAACATAGTACTGGAGGTCGTAGCCACGGCCATCAGGCAACACAAAGAAATAAAAGGCATCCAGATCGGCAAGGAAGTAGTTTAACTGTCCCTGTTTGCAAATGCCACGACATTGTAAATAAAAAAACCCTCAGGAATCCACTCCAAAACTACTAGATCTAATATCTGAATTCAGCAAAGTTGCAGGACGCAAAAGTAATACGCAGATTTCTGTGGCATTCCTATACGCTAACAATGAACTAGCAGAGAGAGAAATCAGGAAAACCAATTCCATTCACAATTGCATCAAAAAGAATAAAACACCTAGGAATAAACCTAACCAAGGAACCGAAAGACCTATCCTCTGAAAACTACAAGACGCTCATGAGAGAAATTAAAGAAGATATCAATAAATGGAGACACATCCATGCTCATGGATAGGAAGAATTAATATTGCCAAAATGGCCATCCTGCCTAAAGCAGTCTATAGATTCAATGCAATTCCTATCAAAATCCCAACAGCATCCTTCAACCAACTAGAGAAAATAGGCCTAAAATTCATATGGAACCACAAAAGACCCCGACTAGCCAAAGCAATCGTGAGAAGGAAGAATAAAGCAGGGGGGATTACGCTCCCCCACTTCAAGCTCTAGTACAAAGCCACAGTAATCAAGACAATTCGGTACTGGCACAAGAACAGTCCCATAGACCAGTATGGGAGAATATATTTGTAAGTGACATATCTGACAAGGGGTTAACATCCAAAACATATAAAGAACTTACATGCCTCAACACCCAAAAAGGCAAATAACCCAGAGAACAAATGGCAGAGGCTATGAAGAGACAGTTCTCCAAAGAGAAATTCCGATGGCCAACAAGCACATGAAAAGATGCTCCACATCACTAATCATCAGGGAAATGCAAATTAAAACCACAATGAGATATCACCTCACACCAGTAAGGATGGCCAGCATCGAAAAGACTGAGAACAACAAATGCTGGCGAGGATGCAGAGAAAGGGGAACCCCTCCCCCCCTACACTGCTGGTGGGAATGTAACGTAGTTCAAGACGTTGTGGCAAGCAATACGGAGGTTCCTCAAAACACTAAAAATAGAAATACCATTTGACTCTGGAATCCCACTCCTTGTAATTTACCCAAAGAATACAACTTCTCAGATTCAGAAAGACATATGCACCCTTTTGTTTATTACATCACTTTTTACAATGGCCAAGATACGGAAGCAACCTAAGTGTCCATCTGTAGATGAACGGATAAGGAAGATGTGGTACACATACACAATGCAATACTATCCAGCCATAAGAAAGAAACAAATCCTATCATTTGCAACAACATGGATGGGGCTGGAGGACATTATGCTCAGTGAAATAAGCCAGGCAGAGAAAGACAAGTGCCAAATGATTTCCCTCTTTTGTGGAGTATAACAATGAAGCAAAACTGAAGGAACAAAATGGCAGCAGACTCAGAGACTCCAAGAATGAACTAGAGGTTACCAAAGGGGAGGGGTGTGGGAGGGCAGGTGGGGAGGGAGGGAGAAGGGGATGGAAGTGTATTACGTTTAGTACACATGGTGTGAGGGATCACGGGGAGAACAGTGTAGCACAGACAAGGACATAGTGTATCCTTGGCATCTTGCTGCACTGATGGACAGTGACTGCACTGGGGCATGGGTGGGGACTTGATAATAGGGGAAAATGTAGTACCCACATTGTTTTTTCACGTGAAACCATCATAAGAGTGTATATCAATCATACCTTAATAAAAAAATGTTTTTAAAAAGCTGCCTGTTAGGCTCTCTTTAAAACCCTATTTAAAATGGTAACTCCTCTTCATTTCCAATCTACCCCTCTCACAACACTTCGTTTTCCTCAAATGAAAAATATTAAAATGACTTATTCACTGATTGACTTTTTTTTCTGTTGCTGCCCACACACAGTCTTCAGTTGAAATGTGCTATGCAAGCAGGAATTTGTTTCTATTTCGTTTACCCTGCTATACCCCCAGTGCGGGTGAAGCCCTCAATAAACATTTGTTGAGTAACCCTGTACCAGTCTTAACACTTAAATGTCATGTTTAAAGAGCTATCATAAAATTACAACTGAAATGTCTCTAAAATGACAAATCTGAAAATATGGGTGAGGAAAGAACTCTTTCTCTTTCTTCAAAAATAGAGACAGGGAGTTTTAATGATACGTCTTGCTAGTGCAGCTATGACGACAAGCTTCTTACCATTTACTTTAATGCCCAGGAACCTTCGGCAATGACTGGTTAGTGGAGGCATGAGAAAAGATAAGGACCTAGTTCTGTGCATGCACCATTCCTCAGGGAATAGCAGACATTGGGATTTGAGTACAAAGGAATGAAATTCAAAAACAATCTCATCTGCTGAAGAAATAGTTATATCAGGGGAGAGGGTCCCAAATGTCAAAAGGCCATGATGCAAGGAAATAATATAAACAGTTATGTGCATCTAGGATTTTTATTTTGACTACAAATATGAGCTTTGAAGGCAGCAAGAAACATCTCTCAAAATTCACTCTTTGCAACTCACGGCAGGTGGCATTACCGGATCACCCAATTTTTCACAAGTCCCTCGCATGCTTTTTGCTCCGGGGTAATATTTTCTCCCCACCCCCACCCCCCACCCGCCCTCTGACCTTTCTTCTCCACATGTATCCACATAACTGAAACTCTGCATGCTCTATTGCAAATGCTTAGTTTACCACATAAGTGGATTTACTGGCAAATGCTTTCTTCTTGTTCTGAAAATGTAAGTATCAGAATAAAATTCAGAGACAAGGTTTCAAAATATTAGTCTTTCTCTTATATCCTCAAATCTTGGAAATATTAATGAGTATTATGCACAAGAGGCCTGGAGAGAGTGTATGAAAATGTTTAACTGATAAATTACGGGGGACAGATTTATTATCAGTATCCTGGTGAATTTTGTTGCTTGTTCAATAGACCAAAAAAATGACAAAATTTCTGATTCCACTCTAATATCATATCTCTCCCACCCACATAGTGCAATCTGTTTCACTAATTTAATATGACTTGGTTTCATGGCAAATGACCTGTCCTTAAAGGACAAACCGTTCAGCGTCTGTGTGCTTCCTGTTTCTTGCATTTGCGGGATCTTTGCATTGTGACTTTTAAAGTGTGTGGACCCAAGCGATACTGTTCGGAAAACCCAGATGTGTGGGTATTAATACTGATCTGATTTACCATGGGGTCCCAAGGTCAGTGAAAATGACTAAGATAGCTTGGAGTAGGGCACCAACATATCAGGACACAGGCCAGAGCATGACAGACAAAAATGAAGTGAGTTTTAAAAACTCAGTCAAATTCAGTTATGAAGATAACCACTAAGACCTGTGTGGCAACTAAACGAGCTTTTTCATCAACAAAAGAAACAGCAGAATAGTTTGTGGGCATCCTATAAGTATGTTATTTTTGAAATGTACTCATATCAGCAGCCTCTCACATTAATAGTAATATCATGCTTTTTTTTTTTTTTCTCTTTGCCTCTGTGTATTCTGTGTGCTACTTGTGCTGAAGTACAATTTAAATGCTCGTAAGTGAAACGCACTCTGTTTTTCATTCCTAATGAATTTCCAAGATTCACTAACTCTACAATTTGCTGTCTCCAGAAAAGATGACATTTATTATTGCCCACATACTGTACAACAATCTCAGCTGAGAAAGTTACACAACTATTCAGAATAAAAATACTAAGTAATCCTTTTTTGAAAAGTATTCACTATACAATCATAACAAATCAAGAGAGGAATTTTTTGTCTTACAGGCCGAACAAAACACACACACACACACACACACACACACACAGACACACACACACACACACACGCAAACGCAAACACGAACCAAAAAAAGTCCCCTCATATAATTTGAGAAATCTGGGACCTGCCCTAATTGCCACCTGAGATGATGTGATTGTTATGGGAAACAGACTGAACTACCAGACTCCATTCAGAAAAGGTGCAGTCCACATAGCCTCATGGGCAATGAGATTATAAACAGCAGTCTTTCCACTTAATGCCAAATGTGGTGACGGCCATGAGTAGGTTTCTAAGGAGACAAGACATAGAAAAAGTTAAGCTTTGATTCAGTAACAACAAACTGGAGAAAGTTCAGGAGCAGGAGGGAGGGAAGCAAGACATTCCATGTCAACAGAAAATGCCTTGAATGGCCACAAATGTACCAGAGGCAAGTATAAAAACAAAAACACTTCAAACACAGAAAGGAGCAATCGAAGCGATTTAGAACACCACACACACAAATCTGAACATGCAAGTGAACTTTACCACCACACTTTTGGAAAAATTGGCCAAGTCTCATCCCATCAACAGTCCAGCCACTCAGAGCAGTGGCTCTCCCTAAGGTCAGGTGCCCCAAACGGCATATCTAGTTCTCACATTCACAAGAGAGGGCATTAAAATTTTCAACCAGGGAAATTTGAATGCCAAAGTGCAGGGCTCTTCCCCATGCTCTGGAGCTGAAGCCACCAGCTGGAGAGAGAGGGAAAGCATTTCCTACACACCAAACTTGTGTGGTCATGTCATACACATCTGTGCCGGAACGAGAGAGGCCCTTCGAGCCATCGCTTTGCAATACCATAAACAAGCACAGAGAGAGGAATATTTGCCCTGCCCCGTCACTGTTCCTCAGTGAGACACCACCTTTTCCAATGTGAGACTTGAGTAGTGCTTCATTTGGCGTTACTATCACTATTACTGATTATGATAAATTAGTTTTACAGAATGCTTTAGAAGAGATTTCATATACACTGATTTGCTTGTACAATACTCTGTACATGGTACGTAGATGAGGTTAACAAATAGAGGTTAAGTGACATATTCAAAGTTACAACTTCTGCACTCCTTATGTGTAAATCCTGTTCCTGACGTAACTGAGAGATTATAATTGAGAGATTACAACAAACCCTGTTTTTTATTTTATTTTTTGCATCTAATTAGAATGAAATCATACTCTTGGGGTATAGGTTGTGAGGATCAGCTTTGTTGTTTTAACAGAAACCTCATTCTGTATTTCTTTATGCAAAAACAAGGTAAGGACATTTGGTGGAAGAGCCAGCAAACCCCACTAGAGTGCAATAGCCGATGTCATCGCCGCGCCCTCCGAACTCATGAACGTGTCCGGCAGAGAAACCACCCACGCCGTCAGCCACTTTATCCTCATGGGCTTTCCCTCCAGGCCCGAAGCGCAGCTCCTCTACTTCGGGCACTTCTCTGCGGCCTACACCCTGACCCTGATGGGGGAACGCGGCCGTTGCCTGCGCTGTGCGGTGGGACCGACGCCTTCACAGCCCGATCGATGTACATCCTCTTGGGGAATTTCTCTCTCCTGGAACTATGTTATGTCACCACCACCACCGTCCCCAACATGTTGGCCAGCTACCCGTCCACAAGCAAGTCCATCTCCTTTGTGAGCTGTCTTGTGCAGTTCTCCTTCTTCTCTTCCGGGTGCGAAGAGGGCTTCTTCCTTTGCATCATGGCCTTTGACAGGCACCTTGCCGTGTGCCGCCCTCCGCGTTACCCGCGCATCATGACCAGACAGCTGTGCACGGGCCTCGTCGTCCTTGGATGGTCGTGTGGGTTCACCCTCCTACCTACCGCCAGTTGTCCTCATTTCTCAGCTGCCCTACCGTGGCCCAAACACCATCAGCCATTTCGTGTGTGATCCTGTCCCACTGATGGTGCTGTCGTGTTCTGATGACACCACCACACAGTTCATTTACTCGACCTTCAATTCTGTTTTCATGATCGGCCCCCTTCTCTTTATCCTTTGCTCCTACGCTCTGGTGACTCTGGCTGTGCTACGGATGCCCTCAGCAGCGGGCAAACGCAAGGCTTTCTCCACTTGTGCTTCTCATCTGGCTGTGGTGATCCTGTTTCTTTGGCTCTGTTACGGTGATGTGCGTTAGTCCCGGATCGGGACACCCAGTGGACATGGAAAAAATCGTTACTTTGTTTTATTCTGTGAAAACACCTCTGTGCATTCCGCTAATATATAGGCTCAGGAACAAGGAGATGAAGGCTGCTCTGAGGAAGATCCTGAGGACTGCCCAAGGTATTCATAAAATACAAAGAGCCAAATTCTTCTCTCAAACGCAACTGATCTCAAGACATGAGTGATATATTTGTCGACAAATTCATTAACTTTTATTAAGAAACTACTATAATGAGGGCCCATTATCATCCTAAGCAAGATGCAGTAATGTTATTTAAGAATGTTTTAACTAACAAGTGAATGCAACTGTGTTGAAGTTAGTATCAAGTAAATGAAATGATATGTATGTAAGTCAATCAGTCTCTATATGTAATTCAATTTCTAAAGAGAAGGTAGAAGCATGCTGTGCATTGCTGAGTTGAATTAACTAATATACATGTAGTAGAGATCATAGATTGCTTTGGGGATTAACACTCCAAACCAGTAGTTCTCCACTAACACGCACTGATTGATAAAGAAGTCTCGAATTTGAAGGAAGTCGCCGTGCCAGAGTGTAGCATGTGACTTGACTTTAAGGAAACAGAATAATAGCCGTGGCTGGACGGTAGTGATTGTTTAGGGTGTACAAGACAAGAATTAGGAATTTAAAGGTATTACTAACTTAGAATATAGCAAATAAAAGAGCTAAACATAAGAACCGGGGCACTACTCAGGGCATAACCCACTTTCGGGTAAATCCCATTTGAGTAACAGCTTCCGGTACTACTTGTAGTTTAGTGTTAGTACTGTGTGACTGTTTTTAAACTGCCATAAGCATCCTTAATACTAATACGACTTCTACTGCGTTTCTGTTGCCATTTTTTTTTTTTTCAAACATGGCTCTTCAACACATACTTTAAAAGAATCATAGTATGAAATGCAATTTTTACCAAATTGTAATTTGTAGTCTTCAAGAAGTCAATTCCTCTACAAAGTGAGGTGCCGCATCAATTGGGTTTTGTTTCATGAACAATCTGGGTTGAGAATACTTTCTGAAGATTAAAAGGCAGGATTTTTGAGTTCGGGGAAAGAAGTGGTTATCTTTCTTCTACTTCACAAAAGAAACAAAGAGCTGGACAATTGCCTGAAAGGTACGTCATATTGGAAGAAAATATGAACAATTTAGGACTTCGTGCACATGAACTACAACAGTAGATTTACAGTGCCGATGGCTTTAACACCGATTTTCATTCACGAAGGTTAAGGAATGTTTGTGACAATTCCATTCGTCTTTCATAATCACAGAAGAAAAAGGAAAAAGAAGAGATTCTTAATAAAACAGTGTGTTGATTGTGATAAAGGTGGAAGTGCCCGTTATTTGTTATTGCCTTTATTCTTGACCAACGTTTTCTCACCGATCTTAAATTCCACCTCATATTGTTTCTTTTTTGTATCATCAATATACGATTACATGAGCAGCATTGTGGTTACTAGATTCCTCCCATTATCAAGTCCCCACCACATACGCCATTACAGTCACTCTCCATCAGCATAGTAAGATGCTACAGAGCAGAGTCACTACTTGTATTCTCTGTGCCATGCGGTCTTCCCCTCCCCACCCCCACATTACCTGTGCTAATCACAACGCCCTTTATTCCCTTCTCCCATACTTCCCACCCACCACCACACCCAGTCCTTTTCTCTTTGACAACTGTTAGTCCATTCTTGGGTTCTGTGAGTTTGCTATTTTGTTCTTTCAGTTTTCCCTTTGTTCTTATGCTCCACAGATGAGTGAAAAATCATTTGGCACTTCTCTTTCTCTGCTTGGCTTATTTTATTTCACTGAGCATAAATAATAGCCTCCCGCTCCATTCATGTTGTTGCAAATGTGTAGGATTCGTTCTCTTCTTACGGCTGAAGAATATTCCATTGTGTATATAGACCACTTCTTCTTTATCCATACACCTACTGATGGACACTTAGGTGGCTTCCATTTCTTGGCTACTGTAAATAGTGCTGCGATAAACATAGGGGTGCATATGTCTTTTTGAAACTGGGCTCCTGCGTTCTTAGGGTAAATTCCTAGGAGTGGAATTCCTGGGTCAAATGGTATTTTTTTTTTTTTTATTTCTGGTCTTTTGAGGAATCTCCACACCGCTTTCCGCAATGGTTGAACTACTTTACATTCCCACCAGCAGTGTAGGAGGGTTCCCCTTTCTCTGCATCCTAACCAACACTTGTTGTTCCCATTCTTTTCCATGTTGGCCGTACTAACTGGTGTGAGGTGGTATCTCACTGTGGTTTTAATTTGCATTCCCTGATGATCAGTGATGTGGAGCATCTTTTCATGTGCCTGTTGGCCATCTGAATTCCTTCTTTGGAGAAGTGCCTGTTCGGATCCTCCACCCATTTTTTAATAGGGTTATTTGCTTTTCGGGTGTTGAGGCATGTGAGTTGTTGATGTATTTTGGATGTTAACCCCTTGTTGGATATGTCATTTACAAATATATTCTCCCATGCTGATGGACACCTTTTTGTTCCGCTGATGGCGTCCCCTGCTGTAAAGGAGATTTTAGCATGATGTAGTCGCCTTTGTTCCTTTTTTAGTTTGCTTCCCTTGCCCGAGGACACGCGTCCAGGAAAAAGTTGCTCATGTTTATATTCAAGAGATTTTTGCCTATGTTTTCTTCTAAGAGCTTTATGGTTTCATGACTTACATTCAGGTCCTTGATCCATTTTGAGTTTACTTTCCTGTATGAGGTTAGACAGTAATCCAGTTTCATTCTCTTACATGTAGCTGTACAGTTTTGCCCCACACCAGCTGTTGGAGAGGCTGTCAATTCCCCATTGTATATGCATGGCTCCTTTATCATATAATAATTAACCATATATGTTTGGGTGAACATCTGGACTCTCTATTGTGTTCCACTGGTCTGTGCCAGTACCAAAGTGTCTTGATTACGGTGGCTTTGTAGTAGAGCTTGAAGTTGGGAAGTGAGATCCCCCTGCTTTATTCTTCCTTCTCAGGATTGCTTTGGCTATTCGGGGGTCTTTGGTGGTTCCACGTGAATTTTAGACATATTTGTTCCAGTTTGTTGAAGAATGCTGTTGGTACTTTGGTAGGGATACTGCATTGAATCTGTAGATTTCTTTAGGCAGGATGGCCATTTTGACAATATTAATTCTTCCTAGCCAAGAGCATGGAATGAATTTCCATTTGTTAGTGTCCTCTTTAATTTCCCTTAAGAGTGTCTTGTAGATTTCCAGGTATAGGTCTTTCACTTCCTTCGTTAGGTTTCCAGGTATAGGTCTTTCACTTCCTTCGTTAGGTTTCCAGGTATAGGTCTTTCACTTCCTTCGTTAGGTTTACTCCTAGGTATTTTATTCTTTTTGATGCAATTGTAAATGGAATTGTTTTCCTGATTTCTCTTTCTGCTCATTCATCATTAGTGTACACGAATGCAACAGATTTCTGTGTATTAATGTTGTATCCCACAGCTTTGCTGAGTTCACATACTAGATCTAGTAGTTTTGGAGTGGATTCTTTAGGGTTTTTTTATATACAGTATCATGTCATCTGCAAACAGGGACAGTTTAACTTCTTCCTTACCAATATGAATGCCTTTTGTTCCTTTGTGTCGTCTGATTGCCGTGGCTAGGACCTCAAGAACTAGGTCGTATAAAAGTGGGGAGAGTGGGCATCCTTTTCTTGTTCCTGGTCTTAAGGGGAAAGCTTTCAGCTTCTCGCTTTTATGCATAATGTTGGCTGTGGGTTTGTCATATATGGCCTTTATTATGTTGAGGGACTTGCCCTCTATACCCATTTTGCTGAGAGTTTTCCTCATGAACGGATGTCGAATTTTGTCGAATGCTCTTTCAGCATCTATGGAGATGACCGTGTGGTTTTTGCCCTTCTTTTCATTGATGTGGTAGTCGATGTTGATGAATTTTCAAATGTAGCACCATCCTTGCATGCCTGGGAGGAATCCCACTTGATCGTGGTGGATGATACTTCTGATCGATCTTTGAATTCGGTTTGCTAATATTTTCTTGAATATTTTTGCATCTATGTTCATCATGAATATTGGTCGATAATTTTCTTTTATTTATTTTTTCCGTGTGTTTGCATGGTTTGGATATTAGAGTGATGTTGGCCACATAGAATGAGTTTGGGAGTATTTCCACCTCTTCTACTTTTAGAAAGACTTTAAGGAGGATGGGTATTAGGTCTTCACTAAATGTTTGATAAAATTCAGCAGTGAAACCTTCTGGTCCAGGGATTTGGTTCTTGGGTAGTTTTCTGATTACCGATTCAACTTCATTACTGGTAATTGGTCTGTTTAGATTTTCTGTTTCTTACTAGGTCAGTCTAGGAAGTCGTATTTTTCTAGAAAGTTGCCCATTTCCTCTAGGTTTTCCAGTTTGCTAGAATATAATTAATTTTTCATAGTATTCTCTCATAATACTTGTATTTCTGTGGTGTCCGTAGTGACTTTCCTTCTCTCATTTCTGATTCTGTGTATGTGTGTCGACTCTCTTTTTCTCTTGATAAGTCTGGCTTGGGGTTTATCTATTTTGCTTATTTTCTCATAGAACCAGCTCCTGCTTTCATTCATTCTTCCTATTGTTTGATTCTTCTCGATTTTATTTATTTCCGCTCTAACCCTTATCATGCCCATCCTTCTACTGACTTTGGGCCTCATTTGTTCCTCTTTTCCTAGTTTCATTAATTGTGAGTTTAGATTGTTCATTTGGGCTTGTTCTTCTTTTCTGAGATAGGCCTGTATTGCAATATGCTTCCCTCTTAGCACTCTCTTCGCTGCGTCCCACAGATTTTGCAGGGTTGAATTATCGTTGTCACTTGTCTCCATACATTGCTTGACCTCTGTTTTTATTTGGTCATCGATCCATTGGTTATTAAGGTGCGTGCTGTTAAGCCTCCATGTGTTTCTAAGGCTCTTTTCATGTTCTTTGCATAATTTATTTCTAGGTTCATACTCTCGTCTTCTGAGAAGGTGGTTGGTACAATTTCAATCTTTTTGAATTTACTGAGTCTCTTTTTATGGCCTAGTGTATGATCTATACATGAAAATGTTCCATGTGAACTTGAGAAGAATGTGTATTCTGCTGCTTTTGGGTGTGGAGTCCTGTAGATGACTGCTAGATCCATCTGTTCGAATGTGTTATTCAGTGCCTCTGTCTCCTTACTTATTTTCTGTCTGGCTGACCTGTCCTTTGGAGTGAGTGGTGTGTTGACGTCTCCTAAAATGAATGCATTGCATTGTATTTCCCCCTTTGATTCTGTTAAGTATTTGTTACACATACGTTGGTGATCCTGTGTTGGGTGCATAGATATTTATAACGGTTATATCCTCTTGTTGGACTGACTGCTTTATCGTTATATGATGTCCTTCTTCATCTCCGGTTATTTTCCTTGTTTTGAAGTCTATTTTGTCTGATACAAGTTCTGCAACTCCTGCTTTTCTCTCCCCACGAATTGCATGAAATCTCTTTTTTCCATCCCTTCAGTATCAGTCTGTGTATGTCTTTGGGTGTGAAGTGAGTCTCTTGTACGCAGCATATAGATGGGCCTTGTTATTTGATCCATTCAGTGACTCTATGTCTTTTGATAGTGCATTCAGTGCATTTACATTTAGGGTGATTATCGATAGGAATGTATTTATTGCCATTGCAGGCTTTAGGTTTGTAGCTACCAAAGGTTCAAGGGTTATTTCTTTACTATCTAACAGTCTAATTTAACTTGCTTAGTGCTCTATTACAAACAGAAACTAAAGGTTCTTTTCTTTTTCCTCGTTTTTCTTCCTCCTCCATTCTTCAAATATTAGCTAGCATATTCTGTACTCATTCCCTACCCCTTGATTCAATTTGGGGGTAGCTGATTTCATTTCCCATCTGCTTAGTTGTTGTTCTACTTTGCTGTGCTTTTATTTCCACTGGTGACAGCTATTTAGCCCTAGGAATACTTCTATCTGCGGCAGGCCATCCAAAATGAACTGTAAAGGTGGTTTTCGGGACATAAATTCTCTCAGTTTCTGCTTCTCTGAAAATTGTTTTAATCCCACCTTCAAATTTAAATGATAACCTTTCCGGGTAGGCTATTCTTGGTTCAAGGCCCTTCTGCTTCATTGCGTTACATACATCAAGTCACTCCCTGCTGGCCTGTAAGGTTTCTATTGAGAAGTCTGATGATAGCCTGATGGGTTTTCCTTTGTATGTGATCTTTTTCCTCTCTAGCTGCTTTCAAAACTCTATCCTCGCCCTCGATCTTTGCCATTTTAAGTACTATATGTCTTGGTGTTGTCTTCCTTCGGTCCCTTGTGTTGGGAGATCTGTGAATCTCCATGGCCTGAGAGACTATTATCTCCTTCCCCAGACTGGGGAAGTTTTCAGCAATTACCTCCTCATGACACTTTCTATCCCTTTTTCTCTGTCTTCTTCTTCTGGTAGTCTTCAAATATGAATACGGTTCCGTTTGGATTCATCACACAGTTCACTCACTATTCTTTCATTCCTAGAGATCCTTTTTTCTCTCTGTGCCTGTTTCTTTGTATTCCTCGTCTCTAGTTTCTATTCTCTTCACCAACTCTTCTACTACATCTAATCTGCCTTTAAATCCCTCCTTTGTATGTTTCGTTTCAGACATGGAATTTCTTAATGATTGAACCTCCATCCTAAATTCATCCCTGAGTAATTAAAATGGCAAAGATCAAGGATAAGGACAGACTATTGAAAACAGCCACAGAGAGAAATAAGATCACATACAAAAGACATGCCATCAGGCTAACTTCTTCTCAGCAGAAACATTACAGGCCAGAAGGGAGTGGCATGATGTATTTAATGCAATAAAGCACAATGGCCTAAAACCAAGAATACCTTATCCAGCAAGATTACCATTTAAATTTGAAGGAGGGATTAAACAACTTCCAGATAAGCAAAAGCTGAGAGAATTTACCTTCCACAAACCATCTCTACATTGTATTTTGGAGGGACTGCTGTAGATGGAAGTGTTCCTAAGGTCTAATAGCTGTCACTAGAGGTAAGAAAAGCACAGTAAAGAAAGTAGAACAGCTAATTACTAAGAAAATGCAAAATTAAATTTACTGTCCCCAAAGCCAACCGAAGAATAGACAAAGAGTACAGAATATAACACCTAATACATGAGGAATGGAGGAAGAAGAAAAAGGAGAAAAAGAAAAGAACCTTTGGATTGTGTTTACGATAGCATATTAAGTTTAAGTTACGTTAGACTCTTAGATAGTAAGGAAGTTAACCTTGAACCTTTGGTAACCAAGAATCTAAAGTCCGCAATGGCAATAAGTGCATAACTATCGATAATCACCCTAAATGTAAATGGACTGAATGTACCAACCGGAAGACATAGAGTCATTGAATGGATAAAAAAACAAGACCCATCTATATGCTACCTGCGAGAGACTCACTTGAAACCCAAAGACATACACAGACTAAAAGTGAAGGGATGGAAAAATATATTTCATGCAACTAACAAGGAGAAAAAAAATCAGGAGTTGCGGTACTTGTATCAGGCAAAATAGACTTCAAAACAAAGAAAGTCACAACCGATAAAGAAGGACATTACATAATGATAAAGGGGTCAATCCAATAAGAGGAAATAAACATTATAAATACCTATGCTCCCAACACAGGAGCACCTACAAATGTGAACCCATTACAAACAGAATTAAAAGGGGAAATAGAATACAATGCATTCATTCTAGGAGACTTCAACACTCCAGTAACTCTGAGGGACAGATCAACAAGACAGAAAATAAGTAAGGACATACAGGCATTGAACAACACATTAGAACAGATGGACCTAACATACATCTACAGAACTCAACACCCAAAAGCAGCAGAATACACATTCTTCTCAAGTGCACCTGGAACGTTTTCAAGAATAGATCATAGACTAGACCACAGCAACAGCCTTGGCAAATTCAAAAAGATTGAAATTGTACCAACCAGTTTCTCAGACCAGAAAGGTATGAAACTAGAAATAAATGCTGCAAAGAAAATGAAATATCCCACAAATACATGGAGGTTTCACAGTATGCTCCTAAATAACCAATGGATCAATGACCAAATAAAAACATAGATCCTGCAATATATGGAGACAAATGACAATAATTCAAGAGCACAAACTCTGTGGGATGCGGCCAAGGGCATGCTGAGAGGAAAGTATATTGCAATACAGGCCCACCTCAGGAAAGAAGGACAATCCCATATGAGCAGTCTAAACTCACAATTAATGAAACCAGAAAAAGAAGAACAAATGAGGCCCAAAGTCAGTACAAGGAGTGACACAATAAAGATTGGAGCAGAAATAAATAAAATTGAGAAGACTAAAACAATAGAAAGAATCAATGAAAGCAAGAGCTAGTTCTTCGAGAAGATAAACAAAATAGATAAACCCCTAGCCAAACTTAACAAGGAAGGAAAGAGAGTCTGCCCACATAAACAGAATCAGAAATGAGAAAGGAAAAGAATCCCTATGGACACCAGAGAAATGCAGAGAATTATTAGAGAATACCATGAAAAATTATGTGGTAACAAACTGGATAACCTAGAAGAAATGGACAACTTTCTAGAAAAACACAACCTTCCAACGCTGACCAAAGAGGAAACAGAAAATCTGAACAGACCAATTGCCAGCAACGAAATTGAACTGGTAATCAGAAAAACTACCCAAGAACAAAACTCCTGGACCAGATGGCTTCACCATTGAATTTAATCAAACATTTAGGGAAGACCTAATACTCATCCCCCTTAAAGTTTCCCACAGAACAGAAGAGGTGGGAATACTTCCAAAATCATTGTATGAGGCCAGCCCCCATCACTCTAATACCAAAACCAGGCAAAGACACCACAGAAAAAGGAAAATTACAGACCAATATCCCTGATGGACATAGACGCAAAATCACTCAACAAAATATTAGCAAACCAAATTCAAAAATACATCAAAAAGATCATCCATCATGATCAAGTAGGATTTCTTCCGGGGAGGCTAGGATGGTACATTGGAAAATCCATCAACATCCTCAACCACATCAACAAAAAGTAGGACAAAAACCAACACCATTCACGATAAAAAACTCTCAACAAAATGGGTATGGAAGGCAAGTACCTCGACATAATAAAGGCCATATATGACAAACCCACAGCCAACATTATACATAACAGCGAGAAGCTGAAAGCTTTCCCCTTAAGACCAGGAACAAGACAAGGATGCCCAGTGTCCCCACTTCTATTTAACATAGTACTGGAGGTCGTAGCCACGGCCATCAGGCAACACAAAGAAATAAAAGGCATCCAGATCGGCAAGGAAGTAGTTTAACTGTCCCTGTTTGCAAATGCCACGACATTGTAAATAAAAAAACCCTCAGGAATCCACTCCAAAACTACTAGATCTAATATCTGAATTCAGCAAAGTTGCAGGACGCAAAAGTAATACGCAGATTTCTGTGGCATTCCTATACGCTAACAATGAACTAGCAGAGAGAGAAATCAGGAAAACCAATTCCATTCACAATTGCATCAAAAAGAATAAAACACCTAGGAATAAACCTAACCAAGGAACCGAAAGACCTATCCTCTGAAAACTACAAGACGCTCATGAGAGAAATTAAAGAAGATATCAATAAATGGAGACACATCCATGCTCATGGATAGGAAGAATTAATATTGCCAAAATGGCCATCCTGCCTAAAGCAGTCTATAGATTCAATGCAATTCCTATCAAAATCCCAACAGCATCCTTCAACCAACTAGAGAAAATAGGCCTAAAATTCATATGGAACCACAAAAGACCCCGACTAGCCAAAGCAATCGTGAGAAGGAAGAATAAAGCAGGGGGGATTACGCTCCCCCACTTCAAGCTCTAGTACAAAGCCACAGTAATCAAGACAATTCGGTACTGGCACAAGAACAGTCCCATAGACCAGTATGGGAGAATATATTTGTAAGTGACATATCTGACAAGGGGTTAACATCCAAAACATATAAAGAACTTACATGCCTCAACACCCAAAAAGGCAAATAACCCAGAGAACAAATGGCAGAGGCTATGAAGAGACAGTTCTCCAAAGAGAAATTCCGATGGCCAACAAGCACATGAAAAGATGCTCCACATCACTAATCATCAGGGAAATGCAAATTAAAACCACAATGAGATATCACCTCACACCAGTAAGGATGGCCAGCATCGAAAAGACTGAGAACAACAAATGCTGGCGAGGATGCAGAGAAAGGGGAACCCCTCCCCCCCTACACTGCTGGTGGGAATGTAACGTAGTTCAAGACGTTGTGGCAAGCAATACGGAGGTTCCTCAAAACACTAAAAATAGAAATACCATTTGACTCTGGAATCCCACTCCTTGTAATTTACCCAAAGAATACAACTTCTCAGATTCAGAAAGACATATGCACCCTTTTGTTTATTACATCACTTTTTACAATGGCCAAGATACGGAAGCAACCTAAGTGTCCATCTGTAGATGAACGGATAAGGAAGATGTGGTACACATACACAATGCAATACTATCCAGCCATAAGAAAGAAACAAATCCTATCATTTGCAACAACATGGATGGGGCTGGAGGACATTATGCTCAGTGAAATAAGCCAGGCAGAGAAAGACAAGTGCCAAATGATTTCCCTCTTTTGTGGAGTATAACAATGAAGCAAAACTGAAGGAACAAAATGGCAGCAGACTCAGAGACTCCAAGAATGAACTAGAGGTTACCAAAGGGGAGGGGTGTGGGAGGGCAGGTGGGGAGGGAGGGAGAAGGGGATGGAAGTGTATTACGTTTAGTACACATGGTGTGAGGGATCACGGGGAGAACAGTGTAGCACAGACAAGGACATAGTGTATCCTTGGCATCTTGCTGCACTGATGGACAGTGACTGCACTGGGGCATGGGTGGGGACTTGATAATAGGGGAAAATGTAGTACCCACATTGTTTTTTCACGTGAAACCATCATAAGAGTGTATATCAATCATACCTTAATAAAAAAATGTTTTTAAAAAGCTGCCTGTTAGGCTCTCTTTAAAACCCTATTTAAAATGGTAACTCCTCTTCATTTCCAATCTACCCCTCTCACAACACTTCGTTTTCCTCAAATGAAAAATATTAAAATGACTTATTCACTGATTGACTTTTTTTTCTGTTGCTGCCCACACACAGTCTTCAGTTGAAATGTGCTATGCAAGCAGGAATTTGTTTCTATTTCGTTTACCCTGCTATACCCCCAGTGCGGGTGAAGCCCTCAATAAACATTTGTTGAGTAACCCTGTACCAGTCTTAACACTTAAATGTCATGTTTAAAGAGCTATCATAAAATTACAACTGAAATGTCTCTAAAATGACAAATCTGAAAATATGGGTGAGGAAAGAACTCTTTCTCTTTCTTCAAAAATAGAGACAGGGAGTTTTAATGATACGTCTTGCTAGTGCAGCTATGACGACAAGCTTCTTACCATTTACTTTAATGCCCAGGAACCTTCGGCAATGACTGGTTAGTGGAGGCATGAGAAAAGATAAGGACCTAGTTCTGTGCATGCACCATTCCTCAGGGAATAGCAGACATTGGGATTTGAGTACAAAGGAATGAAATTCAAAAACAATCTCATCTGCTGAAGAAATAGTTATATCAGGGGAGAGGGTCCCAAATGTCAAAAGGCCATGATGCAAGGAAATAATATAAACAGTTATGTGCATCTAGGATTTTTATTTTGACTACAAATATGAGCTTTGAAGGCAGCAAGAAACATCTCTCAAAATTCACTCTTTGCAACTCACGGCAGGTGGCATTACCGGATCACCCAATTTTTCACAAGTCCCTCGCATGCTTTTTGCTCCGGGGTAATATTTTCTCCCCACCCCCACCCCCCACCCGCCCTCTGACCTTTCTTCTCCACATGTATCCACATAACTGAAACTCTGCATGCTCTATTGCAAATGCTTAGTTTACCACATAAGTGGATTTACTGGCAAATGCTTTCTTCTTGTTCTGAAAATGTAAGTATCAGAATAAAATTCAGAGACAAGGTTTCAAAATATTAGTCTTTCTCTTATATCCTCAAATCTTGGAAATATTAATGAGTATTATGCACAAGAGGCCTGGAGAGAGTGTATGAAAATGTTTAACTGATAAATTACGGGGGACAGATTTATTATCAGTATCCTGGTGAATTTTGTTGCTTGTTCAATAGACCAAAAAAATGACAAAATTTCTGATTCCACTCTAATATCATATCTCTCCCACCCACATAGTGCAATCTGTTTCACTAATTTAATATGACTTGGTTTCATGGCAAATGACCTGTCCTTAAAGGACAAACCGTTCAGCGTCTGTGTGCTTCCTGTTTCTTGCATTTGCGGGATCTTTGCATTGTGACTTTTAAAGTGTGTGGACCCAAGCGATACTGTTCGGAAAACCCAGATGTGTGGGTATTAATACTGATCTGATTTACCATGGGGTCCCAAGGTCAGTGAAAATGACTAAGATAGCTTGGAGTAGGGCACCAACATATCAGGACACAGGCCAGAGCATGACAGACAAAAATGAAGTGAGTTTTAAAAACTCAGTCAAATTCAGTTATGAAGATAACCACTAAGACCTGTGTGGCAACTAAACGAGCTTTTTCATCAACAAAAGAAACAGCAGAATAGTTTGTGGGCATCCTATAAGTATGTTATTTTTGAAATGTACTCATATCAGCAGCCTCTCACATTAATAGTAATATCATGCTTTTTTTTTTTTTCTCTTTGCCTCTGTGTATTCTGTGTGCTACTTGTGCTGAAGTACAATTTAAATGCTCGTAAGTGAAACGCACTCTGTTTTTCATTCCTAATGAATTTCCAAGATTCACTAACTCTACAATTTGCTGTCTCCAGAAAAGATGACATTTATTATTGCCCACATACTGTACAACAATCTCAGCTGAGAAAGTTACACAACTATTCAGAATAAAAATACTAAGTAATCCTTTTTTGAAAAGTATTCACTATACAATCATAACAAATCAAGAGAGGAATTTTTTGTCTTACAGGCCGAACAAAACACACACACACACACACACACACACACACAGACACACACACACACACACACGCAAACGCAAACACGAACCAAAAAAAGTCCCCTCATATAATTTGAGAAATCTGGGACCTGCCCTAATTGCCACCTGAGATGATGTGATTGTTATGGGAAACAGACTGAACTACCAGACTCCATTCAGAAAAGGTGCAGTCCACATAGCCTCATGGGCAATGAGATTATAAACAGCAGTCTTTCCACTTAATGCCAAATGTGGTGACGGCCATGAGTAGGTTTCTAAGGAGACAAGACATAGAAAAAGTTAAGCTTTGATTCAGTAACAACAAACTGGAGAAAGTTCAGGAGCAGGAGGGAGGGAAGCAAGACATTCCATGTCAACAGAAAATGCCTTGAATGGCCACAAATGTACCAGAGGCAAGTATAAAAACAAAAACACTTCAAACACAGAAAGGAGCAATCGAAGCGATTTAGAACACCACACACACAAATCTGAACATGCAAGTGAACTTTACCACCACACTTTTGGAAAAATTGGCCAAGTCTCATCCCATCAACAGTCCAGCCACTCAGAGCAGTGGCTCTCCCTAAGGTCGGGTGCCCCAAACGGCATATCTAGTTCTCACATTCACAAGAGAGGGCATTAAAATTTTCAACCAGGGAAATTTGAATGCCAAAGTGCAGGGCTCTTCCCCATGCTCTGGAGCTGAAGCCACCAGCTGGAGAGAGAGGGAAAGCATTTCCTACACACCAAACTTGTGTGGTCATGTCATACACATCTGTGCCGGAACGAGAGAGGCCCTTCGAGCCATCGCTTTGCAATACCATAAACAAGCACAGAGAGAGGAATATTTGCCCTGCCCCGTCACTGTTCCTCAGTGAGACACCACCTTTTCCAATGTGAGACTTGAGTAGTGCTTCATTTGGCGTTACTATCACTATTACTGATTATGATAAATTAGTTTTACAGAATGCTTTAGAAGAGATTTCATATACACTGATTTGCTTGTACAATACTCTGTACATGGTACGTAGATGAGGTTAACAAATAGAGGTTAAGTGACATATTCAAAGTTACAACTTCTGCACTCCTTATGTGTAAATCCTGTTCCTGACGTAACTGAGAGATTATAATTGAGAGATTACAACAAACCCTGTTTTTTATTTTATTTTTTGCATCTAATTAGAATGAAATCATACTCTTGGGGTATAGGTTGTGAGGATCAGCTTTGTTGTTTTAACAGAAACCTCATTCTGTATTTCTTTATGCAAAAACAAGGTAAGGACATTTGGTGGAAGAGCCAGCAAACCCCACTAGAGTGCAATAGCCGATGTCATCGCCGCGCCCTCCGAACTCATGAACGTGTCCGGCAGAGAAACCACCCACGCCGTCAGCCACTTTATCCTCATGGGCTTTCCCTCCAGGCCCGAAGCGCAGCTCCTCTACTTCGGGCACTTCTCTGCGGCCTACACCCTGACCCTGATGGGGGAACGCGGCCGTTGCCTGCGCTGTGCGGTGGGACCGACGCCTTCACAGCCCGATCGATGTACATCCTCTTGGGGAATTTCTCTCTCCTGGAACTATGTTATGTCACCACCACCACCGTCCCCAACATGTTGGCCAGCTACCCGTCCACAAGCAAGTCCATCTCCTTTGTGAGCTGTCTTGTGCAGTTCTCCTTCTTCTCTTCCGGGTGCGAAGAGGGCTTCTTCCTTTGCATCATGGCCTTTGACAGGCACCTTGCCGTGTGCCGCCCTCCGCGTTACCCGCGCATCATGACCAGACAGCTGTGCACGGGCCTCGTCGTCCTTGGATGGTCGTGTGGGTTCACCCTCCTACCTACCGCCAGTTGTCCTCATTTCTCAGCTGCCCTACCGTGGCCCAAACACCATCAGCCATTTCGTGTGTGATCCTGTCCCACTGATGGTGCTGTCGTGTTCTGATGACACCACCACACAGTTCATTTACTCGACCTTCAATTCTGTTTTCATGATCGGCCCCCTTCTCTTTATCCTTTGCTCCTACGCTCTGGTGACTCTGGCTGTGCTACGGATGCCCTCAGCAGCGGGCAAACGCAAGGCTTTCTCCACTTGTGCTTCTCATCTGGCTGTGGTGATCCTGTTTCTTTGGCTCTGTTACGGTGATGTGCGTTAGTCCCGGATCGGGACACCCAGTGGACATGGAAAAAATCGTTACTTTGTTTTATTCTGTGAAAACACCTCTGTGCATTCCGCTAATATATAGGCTCAGGAACAAGGAGATGAAGGCTGCTCTGAGGAAGATCCTGAGGACTGCCCAAGGTATTCATAAAATACAAAGAGCCAAATTCTTCTCTCAAACGCAACTGATCTCAAGACATGAGTGATATATTTGTCGACAAATTCATTAACTTTTATTAAGAAACTACTATAATGAGGGCCCATTATCATCCTAAGCAAGATGCAGTAATGTTATTTAAGAATGTTTTAACTAACAAGTGAATGCAACTGTGTTGAAGTTAGTATCAAGTAAATGAAATGATATGTATGTAAGTCAATCAGTCTCTATATGTAATTCAATTTCTAAAGAGAAGGTAGAAGCATGCTGTGCATTGCTGAGTTGAATTAACTAATATACATGTAGTAGAGATCATAGATTGCTTTGGGGATTAACACTCCAAACCAGTAGTTCTCCACTAACACGCACTGATTGATAAAGAAGTCTCGAATTTGAAGGAAGTCGCCGTGCCAGAGTGTAGCATGTGACTTGACTTTAAGGAAACAGAATAATAGCCGTGGCTGGACGGTAGTGATTGTTTAGGGTGTACAAGACAAGAATTAGGAATTTAAAGGTATTACTAACTTAGAATATAGCAAATAAAAGAGCTAAACATAAGAACCGGGGCACTACTCAGGGCATAACCCACTTTCGGGTAAATCCCATTTGAGTAACAGCTTCCGGTACTACTTGTAGTTTAGTGTTAGTACTGTGTGACTGTTTTTAAACTGCCATAAGCATCCTTAATACTAATACGACTTCTACTGCGTTTCTGTTGCCATTTTTTTTTTTTTTCAAACATGGCTCTTCAACACATACTTTAAAAGAATCATAGTATGAAATGCAATTTTTACCAAATTGTAATTTGTAGTCTTCAAGAAGTCAATTCCTCTACAAAGTGAGGTGCCGCATCAATTGGGTTTTGTTTCATGAACAATCTGGGTTGAGAATACTTTCTGAAGATTAAAAGGCAGGATTTTTGAGTTCGGGGAAAGAAGTGGTTATCTTTCTTCTACTTCACAAAAGAAACAAAGAGCTGGACAATTGCCTGAAAGGTACGTCATATTGGAAGAAAATATGAACAATTTAGGACTTCGTGCACATGAACTACAACAGTAGATTTACAGTGCCGATGGCTTTAACACCGATTTTCATTCACGAAGGTTAAGGAATGTTTGTGACAATTCCATTCGTCTTTCATAATCACAGAAGAAAAAGGAAAAAGAAGAGATTCTTAATAAAACAGTGTGTTGATTGTGATAAAGGTGGAAGTGCCCGTTATTTGTTATTGCCTTTATTCTTGACCAACGTTTTCTCACCGATCTTAAATTCCACCTCATATTGTTTCTTTTTTGTATCATCAATATACGATTACATGAGCAGCATTGTGGTTACTAGATTCCTCCCATTATCAAGTCCCCACCACATACGCCATTACAGTCACTCTCCATCAGCATAGTAAGATGCTACAGAGCAGAGTCACTACTTGTATTCTCTGTGCCATGCGGTCTTCCCCTCCCCACCCCCACATTACCTGTGCTAATCACAACGCCCTTTATTCCCTTCTCCCATACTTCCCACCCACCACCACACCCAGTCCTTTTCTCTTTGACAACTGTTAGTCCATTCTTGGGTTCTGTGAGTTTGCTATTTTGTTCTTTCAGTTTTCCCTTTGTTCTTATGCTCCACAGATGAGTGAAAAATCATTTGGCACTTCTCTTTCTCTGCTTGGCTTATTTTATTTCACTGAGCATAAATAATAGCCTCCCGCTCCATTCATGTTGTTGCAAATGTGTAGGATTCGTTCTCTTCTTACGGCTGAAGAATATTCCATTGTGTATATAGACCACTTCTTCTTTATCCATACACCTACTGATGGACACTTAGGTGGCTTCCATTTCTTGGCTACTGTAAATAGTGCTGCGATAAACATAGGGGTGCATATGTCTTTTTGAAACTGGGCTCCTGCGTTCTTAGGGTAAATTCCTAGGAGTGGAATTCCTGGGTCAAATGGTATTTTTTTTTTTTTTATTTCTGGTCTTTTGAGGAATCTCCACACCGCTTTCCGCAATGGTTGAACTACTTTACATTCCCACCAGCAGTGTAGGAGGGTTCCCCTTTCTCTGCATCCTAACCAACACTTGTTGTTCCCATTCTTTTCCATGTTGGCCGTACTAACTGGTGTGAGGTGGTATCTCACTGTGGTTTTAATTTGCATTCCCTGATGATCAGTGATGTGGAGCATCTTTTCATGTGCCTGTTGGCCATCTGAATTCCTTCTTTGGAGAAGTGCCTGTTCGGATCCTCCACCCATTTTTTAATAGGGTTATTTGCTTTTCGGGTGTTGAGGCATGTGAGTTGTTGATGTATTTTGGATGTTAACCCCTTGTTGGATATGTCATTTACAAATATATTCTCCCATGCTGATGGACACCTTTTTGTTCCGCTGATGGCGTCCCCTGCTGTAAAGGAGATTTTAGCATGATGTAGTCGCCTTTGTTCCTTTTTTAGTTTGCTTCCCTTGCCCGAGGACACGCGTCCAGGAAAAAGTTGCTCATGTTTATATTCAAGAGATTTTTGCCTATGTTTTCTTCTAAGAGCTTTATGGTTTCATGACTTACATTCAGGTCCTTGATCCATTTTGAGTTTACTTTCCTGTATGAGGTTAGACAGTAATCCAGTTTCATTCTCTTACATGTAGCTGTACAGTTTTGCCCCACACCAGCTGTTGGAGAGGCTGTCAATTCCCCATTGTATATGCATGGCTCCTTTATCATATAATAATTAACCATATATGTTTGGGTGAACATCTGGACTCTCTATTGTGTTCCACTGGTCTGTGCCAGTACCAAAGTGTCTTGATTACGGTGGCTTTGTAGTAGAGCTTGAAGTTGGGAAGTGAGATCCCCCTGCTTTATTCTTCCTTCTCAGGATTGCTTTGGCTATTCGGGGGTCTTTGGTGGTTCCACGTGAATTTTAGACATATTTGTTCCAGTTTGTTGAAGAATGCTGTTGGTACTTTGGTAGGGATACTGCATTGAATCTGTAGATTTCTTTAGGCAGGATGGCCATTTTGACAATATTAATTCTTCCTAGCCAAGAGCATGGAATGAATTTCCATTTGTTAGTGTCCTCTTTAATTTCCCTTAAGAGTGTCTTGTAGATTTCCAGGTATAGGTCTTTCACTTCCTTCGTTAGGTTTCCAGGTATAGGTCTTTCACTTCCTTCGTTAGGTTTCCAGGTATAGGTCTTTCACTTCCTTCGTTAGGTTTACTCCTAGGTATTTTATTCTTTTTGATGCAATTGTAAATGGAATTGTTTTCCTGATTTCTCTTTCTGCTCATTCATCATTAGTGTACACGAATGCAACAGATTTCTGTGTATTAATGTTGTATCCCACAGCTTTGCTGAGTTCACATACTAGATCTAGTAGTTTTGGAGTGGATTCTTTAGGGTTTTTTTATATACAGTATCATGTCATCTGCAAACAGGGACAGTTTAACTTCTTCCTTACCAATATGAATGCCTTTTGTTCCTTTGTGTCGTCTGATTGCCGTGGCTAGGACCTCAAGAACTAGGTCGTATAAAAGTGGGGAGAGTGGGCATCCTTTTCTTGTTCCTGGTCTTAAGGGGAAAGCTTTCAGCTTCTCGCTTTTATGCATAATGTTGGCTGTGGGTTTGTCATATATGGCCTTTATTATGTTGAGGGACTTGCCCTCTATACCCATTTTGCTGAGAGTTTTCCTCATGAACGGATGTCGAATTTTGTCGAATGCTCTTTCAGCATCTATGGAGATGACCGTGTGGTTTTTGCCCTTCTTTTCATTGATGTGGTAGTCGATGTTGATGAATTTTCAAATGTAGCACCATCCTTGCATGCCTGGGAGGAATCCCACTTGATCGTGGTGGATGATACTTCTGATCGATCTTTGAATTCGGTTTGCTAATATTTTCTTGAATATTTTTGCATCTATGTTCATCATGAATATTGGTCGATAATTTTCTTTTATTTATTTTTTCCGTGTGTTTGCATGGTTTGGATATTAGAGTGATGTTGGCCACATAGAATGAGTTTGGGAGTATTTCCACCTCTTCTACTTTTAGAAAGACTTTAAGGAGGATGGGTATTAGGTCTTCACTAAATGTTTGATAAAATTCAGCAGTGAAACCTTCTGGTCCAGGGATTTGGTTCTTGGGTAGTTTTCTGATTACCGATTCAACTTCATTACTGGTAATTGGTCTGTTTAGATTTTCTGTTTCTTACTAGGTCAGTCTAGGAAGTCGTATTTTTCTAGAAAGTTGCCCATTTCCTCTAGGTTTTCCAGTTTGCTAGAATATAATTAATTTTTCATAGTATTCTCTCATAATACTTGTATTTCTGTGGTGTCCGTAGTGACTTTCCTTCTCTCATTTCTGATTCTGTGTATGTGTGTCGACTCTCTTTTTCTCTTGATAAGTCTGGCTTGGGGTTTATCTATTTTGCTTATTTTCTCATAGAACCAGCTCCTGCTTTCATTCATTCTTCCTATTGTTTGATTCTTCTCGATTTTATTTATTTCCGCTCTAACCCTTATCATGCCCATCCTTCTACTGACTTTGGGCCTCATTTGTTCCTCTTTTCCTAGTTTCATTAATTGTGAGTTTAGATTGTTCATTTGGGCTTGTTCTTCTTTTCTGAGATAGGCCTGTATTGCAATATGCTTCCCTCTTAGCACTCTCTTCGCTGCGTCCCACAGATTTTGCAGGGTTGAATTATCGTTGTCACTTGTCTCCATACATTGCTTGACCTCTGTTTTTATTTGGTCATCGATCCATTGGTTATTAAGGTGCGTGCTGTTAAGCCTCCATGTGTTTCTAAGGCTCTTTTCATGTTCTTTGCATAATTTATTTCTAGGTTCATACTCTCGTCTTCTGAGAAGGTGGTTGGTACAATTTCAATCTTTTTGAATTTACTGAGTCTCTTTTTATGGCCTAGTGTATGATCTATACATGAAAATGTTCCATGTGAACTTGAGAAGAATGTGTATTCTGCTGCTTTTGGGTGTGGAGTCCTGTAGATGACTGCTAGATCCATCTGTTCGAATGTGTTATTCAGTGCCTCTGTCTCCTTACTTATTTTCTGTCTGGCTGACCTGTCCTTTGGAGTGAGTGGTGTGTTGACGTCTCCTAAAATGAATGCATTGCATTGTATTTCCCCCTTTGATTCTGTTAAGTATTTGTTACACATACGTTGGTGATCCTGTGTTGGGTGCATAGATATTTATAACGGTTATATCCTCTTGTTGGACTGACTGCTTTATCGTTATATGATGTCCTTCTTCATCTCCGGTTATTTTCCTTGTTTTGAAGTCTATTTTGTCTGATACAAGTTCTGCAACTCCTGCTTTTCTCTCCCCACGAATTGCATGAAATCTCTTTTTTCCATCCCTTCAGTATCAGTCTGTGTATGTCTTTGGGTGTGAAGTGAGTCTCTTGTACGCAGCATATAGATGGGCCTTGTTATTTGATCCATTCAGTGACTCTATGTCTTTTGATAGTGCATTCAGTGCATTTACATTTAGGGTGATTATCGATAGGAATGTATTTATTGCCATTGCAGGCTTTAGGTTTGTAGCTACCAAAGGTTCAAGGGTTATTTCTTTACTATCTAACAGTCTAATTTAACTTGCTTAGTGCTCTATTACAAACAGAAACTAAAGGTTCTTTTCTTTTTCCTCGTTTTTCTTCCTCCTCCATTCTTCAAATATTAGCTAGCATATTCTGTACTCATTCCCTACCCCTTGATTCAATTTGGGGGTAGCTGATTTCATTTCCCATCTGCTTAGTTGTTGTTCTACTTTGCTGTGCTTTTATTTCCACTGGTGACAGCTATTTAGCCCTAGGAATACTTCTATCTGCGGCAGGCCATCCAAAATGAACTGTAAAGGTGGTTTTCGGGACATAAATTCTCTCAGTTTCTGCTTCTCTGAAAATTGTTTTAATCCCACCTTCAAATTTAAATGATAACCTTTCCGGGTAGGCTATTCTTGGTTCAAGGCCCTTCTGCTTCATTGCGTTACATACATCAAGTCACTCCCTGCTGGCCTGTAAGGTTTCTATTGAGAAGTCTGATGATAGCCTGATGGGTTTTCCTTTGTATGTGATCTTTTTCCTCTCTAGCTGCTTTCAAAACTCTATCCTCGCCCTCGATCTTTGCCATTTTAAGTACTATATGTCTTGGTGTTGTCTTCCTTCGGTCCCTTGTGTTGGGAGATCTGTGAATCTCCATGGCCTGAGAGACTATTATCTCCTTCCCCAGACTGGGGAAGTTTTCAGCAATTACCTCCTCATGACACTTTCTATCCCTTTTTCTCTGTCTTCTTCTTCTGGTAGTCTTCAAATATGAATACGGTTCCGTTTGGATTCATCACACAGTTCACTCACTATTCTTTCATTCCTAGAGATCCTTTTTTCTCTCTGTGCCTGTTTCTTTGTATTCCTCGTCTCTAGTTTCTATTCTCTTCACCAACTCTTCTACTACATCTAATCTGCCTTTAAATCCCTCCTTTGTATGTTTCGTTTCAGACATGGAATTTCTTAATGATTGAACCTCCATCCTAAATTCATCCCTGAGTAATTAAAATGGCAAAGATCAAGGATAAGGACAGACTATTGAAAACAGCCACAGAGAGAAATAAGATCACATACAAAAGACATGCCATCAGGCTAACTTCTTCTCAGCAGAAACATTACAGGCCAGAAGGGAGTGGCATGATGTATTTAATGCAATAAAGCACAATGGCCTAAAACCAAGAATACCTTATCCAGCAAGATTACCATTTAAATTTGAAGGAGGGATTAAACAACTTCCAGATAAGCAAAAGCTGAGAGAATTTACCTTCCACAAACCATCTCTACATTGTATTTTGGAGGGACTGCTGTAGATGGAAGTGTTCCTAAGGTCTAATAGCTGTCACTAGAGGTAAGAAAAGCACAGTAAAGAAAGTAGAACAGCTAATTACTAAGAAAATGCAAAATTAAATTTACTGTCCCCAAAGCCAACCGAAGAATAGACAAAGAGTACAGAATATAACACCTAATACATGAGGAATGGAGGAAGAAGAAAAAGGAGAAAAAGAAAAGAACCTTTGGATTGTGTTTACGATAGCATATTAAGTTTAAGTTACGTTAGACTCTTAGATAGTAAGGAAGTTAACCTTGAACCTTTGGTAACCAAGAATCTAAAGTCCGCAATGGCAATAAGTGCATAACTATCGATAATCACCCTAAATGTAAATGGACTGAATGTACCAACCGGAAGACATAGAGTCATTGAATGGATAAAAAAACAAGACCCATCTATATGCTACCTGCGAGAGACTCACTTGAAACCCAAAGACATACACAGACTAAAAGTGAAGGGATGGAAAAATATATTTCATGCAACTAACAAGGAGAAAAAAAATCAGGAGTTGCGGTACTTGTATCAGGCAAAATAGACTTCAAAACAAAGAAAGTCACAACCGATAAAGAAGGACATTACATAATGATAAAGGGGTCAATCCAATAAGAGGAAATAAACATTATAAATACCTATGCTCCCAACACAGGAGCACCTACAAATGTGAACCCATTACAAACAGAATTAAAAGGGGAAATAGAATACAATGCATTCATTCTAGGAGACTTCAACACTCCAGTAACTCTGAGGGACAGATCAACAAGACAGAAAATAAGTAAGGACATACAGGCATTGAACAACACATTAGAACAGATGGACCTAACATACATCTACAGAACTCAACACCCAAAAGCAGCAGAATACACATTCTTCTCAAGTGCACCTGGAACGTTTTCAAGAATAGATCATAGACTAGACCACAGCAACAGCCTTGGCAAATTCAAAAAGATTGAAATTGTACCAACCAGTTTCTCAGACCAGAAAGGTATGAAACTAGAAATAAATGCTGCAAAGAAAATGAAATATCCCACAAATACATGGAGGTTTCACAGTATGCTCCTAAATAACCAATGGATCAATGACCAAATAAAAACATAGATCCTGCAATATATGGAGACAAATGACAATAATTCAAGAGCACAAACTCTGTGGGATGCGGCCAAGGGCATGCTGAGAGGAAAGTATATTGCAATACAGGCCCACCTCAGGAAAGAAGGACAATCCCATATGAGCAGTCTAAACTCACAATTAATGAAACCAGAAAAAGAAGAACAAATGAGGCCCAAAGTCAGTACAAGGAGTGACACAATAAAGATTGGAGCAGAAATAAATAAAATTGAGAAGACTAAAACAATAGAAAGAATCAATGAAAGCAAGAGCTAGTTCTTCGAGAAGATAAACAAAATAGATAAACCCCTAGCCAAACTTAACAAGGAAGGAAAGAGAGTCTGCCCACATAAACAGAATCAGAAATGAGAAAGGAAAAGAATCCCTATGGACACCAGAGAAATGCAGAGAATTATTAGAGAATACCATGAAAAATTATGTGGTAACAAACTGGATAACCTAGAAGAAATGGACAACTTTCTAGAAAAACACAACCTTCCAACGCTGACCAAAGAGGAAACAGAAAATCTGAACAGACCAATTGCCAGCAACGAAATTGAACTGGTAATCAGAAAAACTACCCAAGAACAAAACTCCTGGACCAGATGGCTTCACCATTGAATTTAATCAAACATTTAGGGAAGACCTAATACTCATCCCCCTTAAAGTTTCCCACAGAACAGAAGAGGTGGGAATACTTCCAAAATCATTGTATGAGGCCAGCCCCCATCACTCTAATACCAAAACCAGGCAAAGACACCACAGAAAAAGGAAAATTACAGACCAATATCCCTGATGGACATAGACGCAAAATCACTCAACAAAATATTAGCAAACCAAATTCAAAAATACATCAAAAAGATCATCCATCATGATCAAGTAGGATTTCTTCCGGGGAGGCTAGGATGGTACATTGGAAAATCCATCAACATCCTCAACCACATCAACAAAAAGTAGGACAAAAACCAACACCATTCACGATAAAAAACTCTCAACAAAATGGGTATGGAAGGCAAGTACCTCGACATAATAAAGGCCATATATGACAAACCCACAGCCAACATTATACATAACAGCGAGAAGCTGAAAGCTTTCCCCTTAAGACCAGGAACAAGACAAGGATGCCCAGTGTCCCCACTTCTATTTAACATAGTACTGGAGGTCGTAGCCACGGCCATCAGGCAACACAAAGAAATAAAAGGCATCCAGATCGGCAAGGAAGTAGTTTAACTGTCCCTGTTTGCAAATGCCACGACATTGTAAATAAAAAAACCCTCAGGAATCCACTCCAAAACTACTAGATCTAATATCTGAATTCAGCAAAGTTGCAGGACGCAAAAGTAATACGCAGATTTCTGTGGCATTCCTATACGCTAACAATGAACTAGCAGAGAGAGAAATCAGGAAAACCAATTCCATTCACAATTGCATCAAAAAGAATAAAACACCTAGGAATAAACCTAACCAAGGAACCGAAAGACCTATCCTCTGAAAACTACAAGACGCTCATGAGAGAAATTAAAGAAGATATCAATAAATGGAGACACATCCATGCTCATGGATAGGAAGAATTAATATTGCCAAAATGGCCATCCTGCCTAAAGCAGTCTATAGATTCAATGCAATTCCTATCAAAATCCCAACAGCATCCTTCAACCAACTAGAGAAAATAGGCCTAAAATTCATATGGAACCACAAAAGACCCCGACTAGCCAAAGCAATCGTGAGAAGGAAGAATAAAGCAGGGGGGATTACGCTCCCCCACTTCAAGCTCTAGTACAAAGCCACAGTAATCAAGACAATTCGGTACTGGCACAAGAACAGTCCCATAGACCAGTATGGGAGAATATATTTGTAAGTGACATATCTGACAAGGGGTTAACATCCAAAACATATAAAGAACTTACATGCCTCAACACCCAAAAAGGCAAATAACCCAGAGAACAAATGGCAGAGGCTATGAAGAGACAGTTCTCCAAAGAGAAATTCCGATGGCCAACAAGCACATGAAAAGATGCTCCACATCACTAATCATCAGGGAAATGCAAATTAAAACCACAATGAGATATCACCTCACACCAGTAAGGATGGCCAGCATCGAAAAGACTGAGAACAACAAATGCTGGCGAGGATGCAGAGAAAGGGGAACCCCTCCCCCCCTACACTGCTGGTGGGAATGTAACGTAGTTCAAGACGTTGTGGCAAGCAATACGGAGGTTCCTCAAAACACTAAAAATAGAAATACCATTTGACTCTGGAATCCCACTCCTTGTAATTTACCCAAAGAATACAACTTCTCAGATTCAGAAAGACATATGCACCCTTTTGTTTATTACATCACTTTTTACAATGGCCAAGATACGGAAGCAACCTAAGTGTCCATCTGTAGATGAACGGATAAGGAAGATGTGGTACACATACACAATGCAATACTATCCAGCCATAAGAAAGAAACAAATCCTATCATTTGCAACAACATGGATGGGGCTGGAGGACATTATGCTCAGTGAAATAAGCCAGGCAGAGAAAGACAAGTGCCAAATGATTTCCCTCTTTTGTGGAGTATAACAATGAAGCAAAACTGAAGGAACAAAATGGCAGCAGACTCAGAGACTCCAAGAATGAACTAGAGGTTACCAAAGGGGAGGGGTGTGGGAGGGCAGGTGGGGAGGGAGGGAGAAGGGGATGGAAGTGTATTACGTTTAGTACACATGGTGTGAGGGATCACGGGGAGAACAGTGTAGCACAGACAAGGACATAGTGTATCCTTGGCATCTTGCTGCACTGATGGACAGTGACTGCACTGGGGCATGGGTGGGGACTTGATAATAGGGGAAAATGTAGTACCCACATTGTTTTTTCACGTGAAACCATCATAAGAGTGTATATCAATCATACCTTAATAAAAAAATGTTTTTAAAAAGCTGCCTGTTAGGCTCTCTTTAAAACCCTATTTAAAATGGTAACTCCTCTTCATTTCCAATCTACCCCTCTCACAACACTTCGTTTTCCTCAAATGAAAAATATTAAAATGACTTATTCACTGATTGACTTTTTTTTCTGTTGCTGCCCACACACAGTCTTCAGTTGAAATGTGCTATGCAAGCAGGAATTTGTTTCTATTTCGTTTACCCTGCTATACCCCCAGTGCGGGTGAAGCCCTCAATAAACATTTGTTGAGTAACCCTGTACCAGTCTTAACACTTAAATGTCATGTTTAAAGAGCTATCATAAAATTACAACTGAAATGTCTCTAAAATGACAAATCTGAAAATATGGGTGAGGAAAGAACTCTTTCTCTTTCTTCAAAAATAGAGACAGGGAGTTTTAATGATACGTCTTGCTAGTGCAGCTATGACGACAAGCTTCTTACCATTTACTTTAATGCCCAGGAACCTTCGGCAATGACTGGTTAGTGGAGGCATGAGAAAAGATAAGGACCTAGTTCTGTGCATGCACCATTCCTCAGGGAATAGCAGACATTGGGATTTGAGTACAAAGGAATGAAATTCAAAAACAATCTCATCTGCTGAAGAAATAGTTATATCAGGGGAGAGGGTCCCAAATGTCAAAAGGCCATGATGCAAGGAAATAATATAAACAGTTATGTGCATCTAGGATTTTTATTTTGACTACAAATATGAGCTTTGAAGGCAGCAAGAAACATCTCTCAAAATTCACTCTTTGCAACTCACGGCAGGTGGCATTACCGGATCACCCAATTTTTCACAAGTCCCTCGCATGCTTTTTGCTCCGGGGTAATATTTTCTCCCCACCCCCACCCCCCACCCGCCCTCTGACCTTTCTTCTCCACATGTATCCACATAACTGAAACTCTGCATGCTCTATTGCAAATGCTTAGTTTACCACATAAGTGGATTTACTGGCAAATGCTTTCTTCTTGTTCTGAAAATGTAAGTATCAGAATAAAATTCAGAGACAAGGTTTCAAAATATTAGTCTTTCTCTTATATCCTCAAATCTTGGAAATATTAATGAGTATTATGCACAAGAGGCCTGGAGAGAGTGTATGAAAATGTTTAACTGATAAATTACGGGGGACAGATTTATTATCAGTATCCTGGTGAATTTTGTTGCTTGTTCAATAGACCAAAAAAATGACAAAATTTCTGATTCCACTCTAATATCATATCTCTCCCACCCACATAGTGCAATCTGTTTCACTAATTTAATATGACTTGGTTTCATGGCAAATGACCTGTCCTTAAAGGACAAACCGTTCAGCGTCTGTGTGCTTCCTGTTTCTTGCATTTGCGGGATCTTTGCATTGTGACTTTTAAAGTGTGTGGACCCAAGCGATACTGTTCGGAAAACCCAGATGTGTGGGTATTAATACTGATCTGATTTACCATGGGGTCCCAAGGTCAGTGAAAATGACTAAGATAGCTTGGAGTAGGGCACCAACATATCAGGACACAGGCCAGAGCATGACAGACAAAAATGAAGTGAGTTTTAAAAACTCAGTCAAATTCAGTTATGAAGATAACCACTAAGACCTGTGTGGCAACTAAACGAGCTTTTTCATCAACAAAAGAAACAGCAGAATAGTTTGTGGGCATCCTATAAGTATGTTATTTTTGAAATGTACTCATATCAGCAGCCTCTCACATTAATAGTAATATCATGCTTTTTTTTTTTTTTCTCTTTGCCTCTGTGTATTCTGTGTGCTACTTGTGCTGAAGTACAATTTAAATGCTCGTAAGTGAAACGCACTCTGTTTTTCATTCCTAATGAATTTCCAAGATTCACTAACTCTACAATTTGCTGTCTCCAGAAAAGATGACATTTATTATTGCCCACATACTGTACAACAATCTCAGCTGAGAAAGTTACACAACTATTCAGAATAAAAATACTAAGTAATCCTTTTTTGAAAAGTATTCACTATACAATCATAACAAATCAAGAGAGGAATTTTTTGTCTTACAGGCCGAACAAAACACACACACACACACACACACACACACACAGACACACACACACACACACACGCAAACGCAAACACGAACCAAAAAAAGTCCCCTCATATAATTTGAGAAATCTGGGACCTGCCCTAATTGCCACCTGAGATGATGTGATTGTTATGGGAAACAGACTGAACTACCAGACTCCATTCAGAAAAGGTGCAGTCCACATAGCCTCATGGGCAATGAGATTATAAACAGCAGTCTTTCCACTTAATGCCAAATGTGGTGACGGCCATGAGTAGGTTTCTAAGGAGACAAGACATAGAAAAAGTTAAGCTTTGATTCAGTAACAACAAACTGGAGAAAGTTCAGGAGCAGGAGGGAGGGAAGCAAGACATTCCATGTCAACAGAAAATGCCTTGAATGGCCACAAATGTACCAGAGGCAAGTATAAAAACAAAAACACTTCAAACACAGAAAGGAGCAATCGAAGCGATTTAGAACACCACACACACAAATCTGAACATGCAAGTGAACTTTACCACCACACTTTTGGAAAAATTGGCCAAGTCTCATCCCATCAACAGTCCAGCCACTCAGAGCAGTGGCTCTCCCTAAGGTCAGGTGCCCCAAACGGCATATCTAGTTCTCACATTCACAAGAGAGGGCATTAAAATTTTCAACCAGGGAAATTTGAATGCCAAAGTGCAGGGCTCTTCCCCATGCTCTGGAGCTGAAGCCACCAGCTGGAGAGAGAGGGAAAGCATTTCCTACACACCAAACTTGTGTGGTCATGTCATACACATCTGTGCCGGAACGAGAGAGGCCCTTCGAGCCATCGCTTTGCAATACCATAAACAAGCACAGAGAGAGGAATATTTGCCCTGCCCCGTCACTGTTCCTCAGTGAGACACCACCTTTTCCAATGTGAGACTTGAGTAGTGCTTCATTTGGCGTTACTATCACTATTACTGATTATGATAAATTAGTTTTACAGAATGCTTTAGAAGAGATTTCATATACACTGATTTGCTTGTACAATACTCTGTACATGGTACGTAGATGAGGTTAACAAATAGAGGTTAAGTGACATATTCAAAGTTACAACTTCTGCACTCCTTATGTGTAAATCCTGTTCCTGACGTAACTGAGAGATTATAATTGAGAGATTACAACAAACCCTGTTTTTTATTTTATTTTTTGCATCTAATTAGAATGAAATCATACTCTTGGGGTATAGGTTGTGAGGATCAGCTTTGTTGTTTTAACAGAAACCTCATTCTGTATTTCTTTATGCAAAAACAAGGTAAGGACATTTGGTGGAAGAGCCAGCAAACCCCACTAGAGTGCAATAGCCGATGTCATCGCCGCGCCCTCCGAACTCATGAACGTGTCCGGCAGAGAAACCACCCACGCCGTCAGCCACTTTATCCTCATGGGCTTTCCCTCCAGGCCCGAAGCGCAGCTCCTCTACTTCGGGCACTTCTCTGCGGCCTACACCCTGACCCTGATGGGGGAACGCGGCCGTTGCCTGCGCTGTGCGGTGGGACCGACGCCTTCACAGCCCGATCGATGTACATCCTCTTGGGGAATTTCTCTCTCCTGGAACTATGTTATGTCACCACCACCACCGTCCCCAACATGTTGGCCAGCTACCCGTCCACAAGCAAGTCCATCTCCTTTGTGAGCTGTCTTGTGCAGTTCTCCTTCTTCTCTTCCGGGTGCGAAGAGGGCTTCTTCCTTTGCATCATGGCCTTTGACAGGCACCTTGCCGTGTGCCGCCCTCCGCGTTACCCGCGCATCATGACCAGACAGCTGTGCACGGGCCTCGTCGTCCTTGGATGGTCGTGTGGGTTCACCCTCCTACCTACCGCCAGTTGTCCTCATTTCTCAGCTGCCCTACCGTGGCCCAAACACCATCAGCCATTTCGTGTGTGATCCTGTCCCACTGATGGTGCTGTCGTGTTCTGATGACACCACCACACAGTTCATTTACTCGACCTTCAATTCTGTTTTCATGATCGGCCCCCTTCTCTTTATCCTTTGCTCCTACGCTCTGGTGACTCTGGCTGTGCTACGGATGCCCTCAGCAGCGGGCAAACGCAAGGCTTTCTCCACTTGTGCTTCTCATCTGGCTGTGGTGATCCTGTTTCTTTGGCTCTGTTACGGTGATGTGCGTTAGTCCCGGATCGGGACACCCAGTGGACATGGAAAAAATCGTTACTTTGTTTTATTCTGTGAAAACACCTCTGTGCATTCCGCTAATATATAGGCTCAGGAACAAGGAGATGAAGGCTGCTCTGAGGAAGATCCTGAGGACTGCCCAAGGTATTCATAAAATACAAAGAGCCAAATTCTTCTCTCAAACGCAACTGATCTCAAGACATGAGTGATATATTTGTCGACAAATTCATTAACTTTTATTAAGAAACTACTATAATGAGGGCCCATTATCATCCTAAGCAAGATGCAGTAATGTTATTTAAGAATGTTTTAACTAACAAGTGAATGCAACTGTGTTGAAGTTAGTATCAAGTAAATGAAATGATATGTATGTAAGTCAATCAGTCTCTATATGTAATTCAATTTCTAAAGAGAAGGTAGAAGCATGCTGTGCATTGCTGAGTTGAATTAACTAATATACATGTAGTAGAGATCATAGATTGCTTTGGGGATTAACACTCCAAACCAGTAGTTCTCCACTAACATGCACTGATTGATAAAGAAGTCTCGAATTTGAAGGAAGTCGCCGTGCCAGAGTGTAGCATGTGACTTGACTTTAAGGAAACAGAATAATAGCCGTGGCTGGACGGTAGTGATTGTTTAGGGTGTACAAGACAAGAATTAGGAATTTAAAGGTATTACTAACTTAGAATATAGCAAATAAAAGAGCTAAACATAAGAACCGGGGCACTACTCAGGGCATAACCCACTTTCGGGTAAATCCCATTTGAGTAACAGCTTCCGGTACTACTTGTAGTTTAGTGTTAGTACTGTGTGACTGTTTTTAAACTGCCATAAGCATCCTTAATACTAATACGACTTCTACTGCGTTTCTGTTGCCATTTTTTTTTTTTCAAACATGGCTCTTCAACACATACTTTAAAAGAATCATAGTATGAAATGCAATTTTTACCAAATTGTAATTTGTAGTCTTCAAGAAGTCAATTCCTCTACAAAGTGAGGTGCCGCATCAATTGGGTTTTGTTTCATGAACAATCTGGGTTGAGAATACTTTCTGAAGATTAAAAGGCAGGATTTTTGAGTTCGGGGAAAGAAGTGGTTATCTTTCTTCTACTTCACAAAAGAAACAAAGAGCTGGACAATTGCCTGAAAGGTACGTCATATTGGAAGAAAATATGAACAATTTAGGACTTCGTGCACATGAACTACAACAGTAGATTTACAGTGCCGATGGCTTTAACACCGATTTTCATTCACGAAGGTTAAGGAATGTTTGTGACAATTCCATTCGTCTTTCATAATCACAGAAGAAAAAGGAAAAAGAAGAGATTCTTAATAAAACAGTGTGTTGATTGTGATAAAGGTGGAAGTGCCCGTTATTTGTTATTGCCTTTATTCTTGACCAACGTTTTCTCACCGATCTTAAATTCCACCTCATATTGTTTCTTTTTTGTATCATCAATATACGATTACATGAGCAGCATTGTGGTTACTAGATTCCTCCCATTATCAAGTCCCCACCACATACGCCATTACAGTCACTCTCCATCAGCATAGTAAGATGCTACAGAGCAGAGTCACTACTTGTATTCTCTGTGCCATGCGGTCTTCCCCTCCCCACCCCCACATTACCTGTGCTAATCACAACGCCCTTTATTCCCTTCTCCCATACTTCCCACCCACCACCACACCCAGTCCTTTTCTCTTTGACAACTGTTAGTCCATTCTTGGGTTCTGTGAGTTTGCTATTTTGTTCTTTCAGTTTTCCCTTTGTTCTTATGCTCCACAGATGAGTGAAAAATCATTTGGCACTTCTCTTTCTCTGCTTGGCTTATTTTATTTCACTGAGCATAAATAATAGCCTCCCGCTCCATTCATGTTGTTGCAAATGTGTAGGATTCGTTCTCTTCTTACGGCTGAAGAATATTCCATTGTGTATATAGACCACTTCTTCTTTATCCATACACCTACTGATGGACACTTAGGTGGCTTCCATTTCTTGGCTACTGTAAATAGTGCTGCGATAAACATAGGGGTGCATATGTCTTTTTGAAACTGGGCTCCTGCGTTCTTAGGGTAAATTCCTAGGAGTGGAATTCCTGGGTCAAATGGTATTTTTTTTTTTTTTATTTCTGGTCTTTTGAGGAATCTCCACACCGCTTTCCGCAATGGTTGAACTACTTTACATTCCCACCAGCAGTGTAGGAGGGTTCCCCTTTCTCTGCATCCTAACCAACACTTGTTGTTCCCATTCTTTTCCATGTTGGCCGTACTAACTGGTGTGAGGTGGTATCTCACTGTGGTTTTAATTTGCATTCCCTGATGATCAGTGATGTGGAGCATCTTTTCATGTGCCTGTTGGCCATCTGAATTCCTTCTTTGGAGAAGTGCCTGTTCGGATCCTCCACCCATTTTTTAATAGGGTTATTTGCTTTTCGGGTGTTGAGGCATGTGAGTTGTTGATGTATTTTGGATGTTAACCCCTTGTTGGATATGTCATTTACAAATATATTCTCCCATGCTGATGGACACCTTTTTGTTCCGCTGATGGCGTCCCCTGCTGTAAAGGAGATTTTAGCATGATGTAGTCGCCTTTGTTCCTTTTTTAGTTTGCTTCCCTTGCCCGAGGACACGCGTCCAGGAAAAAGTTGCTCATGTTTATATTCAAGAGATTTTTGCCTATGTTTTCTTCTAAGAGCTTTATGGTTTCATGACTTACATTCAGGTCCTTGATCCATTTTGAGTTTACTTTCCTGTATGAGGTTAGACAGTAATCCAGTTTCATTCTCTTACATGTAGCTGTACAGTTTTGCCCCACACCAGCTGTTGGAGAGGCTGTCAATTCCCCATTGTATATGCATGGCTCCTTTATCATATAATAATTAACCATATATGTTTGGGTGAACATCTGGACTCTCTATTGTGTTCCACTGGTCTGTGCCAGTACCAAAGTGTCTTGATTACGGTGGCTTTGTAGTAGAGCTTGAAGTTGGGAAGTGAGATCCCCCTGCTTTATTCTTCCTTCTCAGGATTGCTTTGGCTATTCGGGGGTCTTTGGTGGTTCCACGTGAATTTTAGACATATTTGTTCCAGTTTGTTGAAGAATGCTGTTGGTACTTTGGTAGGGATACTGCATTGAATCTGTAGATTTCTTTAGGCAGGATGGCCATTTTGACAATATTAATTCTTCCTAGCCAAGAGCATGGAATGAATTTCCATTTGTTAGTGTCCTCTTTAATTTCCCTTAAGAGTGTCTTGTAGATTTCCAGGTATAGGTCTTTCACTTCCTTCGTTAGGTTTCCAGGTATAGGTCTTTCACTTCCTTCGTTAGGTTTCCAGGTATAGGTCTTTCACTTCCTTCGTTAGGTTTACTCCTAGGTATTTTATTCTTTTTGATGCAATTGTAAATGGAATTGTTTTCCTGATTTCTCTTTCTGCTCATTCATCATTAGTGTACACGAATGCAACAGATTTCTGTGTATTAATGTTGTATCCCACAGCTTTGCTGAGTTCACATACTAGATCTAGTAGTTTTGGAGTGGATTCTTTAGGGTTTTTTTATATACAGTATCATGTCATCTGCAAACAGGGACAGTTTAACTTCTTCCTTACCAATATGAATGCCTTTTGTTCCTTTGTGTCGTCTGATTGCCGTGGCTAGGACCTCAAGAACTAGGTCGTATAAAAGTGGGGAGAGTGGGCATCCTTTTCTTGTTCCTGGTCTTAAGGGGAAAGCTTTCAGCTTCTCGCTTTTATGCATAATGTTGGCTGTGGGTTTGTCATATATGGCCTTTATTATGTTGAGGGACTTGCCCTCTATACCCATTTTGCTGAGAGTTTTCCTCATGAACGGATGTCGAATTTTGTCGAATGCTCTTTCAGCATCTATGGAGATGACCGTGTGGTTTTTGCCCTTCTTTTCATTGATGTGGTAGTCGATGTTGATGAATTTTCAAATGTAGCACCATCCTTGCATGCCTGGGAGGAATCCCACTTGATCGTGGTGGATGATACTTCTGATCGATCTTTGAATTCGGTTTGCTAATATTTTCTTGAATATTTTTGCATCTATGTTCATCATGAATATTGGTCGATAATTTTCTTTTATTTATTTTTTCCGTGTGTTTGCATGGTTTGGATATTAGAGTGATGTTGGCCACATAGAATGAGTTTGGGAGTATTTCCACCTCTTCTACTTTTAGAAAGACTTTAAGGAGGATGGGTATTAGGTCTTCACTAAATGTTTGATAAAATTCAGCAGTGAAACCTTCTGGTCCAGGGATTTGGTTCTTGGGTAGTTTTCTGATTACCGATTCAACTTCATTACTGGTAATTGGTCTGTTTAGATTTTCTGTTTCTTACTAGGTCAGTCTAGGAAGTCGTATTTTTCTAGAAAGTTGCCCATTTCCTCTAGGTTTTCCAGTTTGCTAGAATATAATTAATTTTTCATAGTATTCTCTCATAATACTTGTATTTCTGTGGTGTCCGTAGTGACTTTCCTTCTCTCATTTCTGATTCTGTGTATGTGTGTCGACTCTCTTTTTCTCTTGATAAGTCTGGCTTGGGGTTTATCTATTTTGCTTATTTTCTCATAGAACCAGCTCCTGCTTTCATTCATTCTTCCTATTGTTTGATTCTTCTCGATTTTATTTATTTCCGCTCTAACCCTTATCATGCCCATCCTTCTACTGACTTTGGGCCTCATTTGTTCCTCTTTTCCTAGTTTCATTAATTGTGAGTTTAGATTGTTCATTTGGGCTTGTTCTTCTTTTCTGAGATAGGCCTGTATTGCAATATGCTTCCCTCTTAGCACTCTCTTCGCTGCGTCCCACAGATTTTGCAGGGTTGAATTATCGTTGTCACTTGTCTCCATACATTGCTTGACCTCTGTTTTTATTTGGTCATCGATCCATTGGTTATTAAGGTGCGTGCTGTTAAGCCTCCATGTGTTTCTAAGGCTCTTTTCATGTTCTTTGCATAATTTATTTCTAGGTTCATACTCTCGTCTTCTGAGAAGGTGGTTGGTACAATTTCAATCTTTTTGAATTTACTGAGTCTCTTTTTATGGCCTAGTGTATGATCTATACATGAAAATGTTCCATGTGAACTTGAGAAGAATGTGTATTCTGCTGCTTTTGGGTGTGGAGTCCTGTAGATGACTGCTAGATCCATCTGTTCGAATGTGTTATTCAGTGCCTCTGTCTCCTTACTTATTTTCTGTCTGGCTGACCTGTCCTTTGGAGTGAGTGGTGTGTTGACGTCTCCTAAAATGAATGCATTGCATTGTATTTCCCCCTTTGATTCTGTTAAGTATTTGTTACACATACGTTGGTGATCCTGTGTTGGGTTCATAGATATTTATAACGGTTATATCCTCTTGTTGGACTGACTGCTTTATCGTTATATGATGTCCTTCTTCATCTCCGGTTATTTTCCTTGTTTTGAAGTCTATTTTGTCTGATACAAGTTCTGCAACTCCTGCTTTTCTCTCCCCACGAATTGCATGAAATCTCTTTTTTCCATCCCTTCAGTATCAGTCTGTGTATGTCTTTGGGTGTGAAGTGAGTCTCTTGTACGCAGCATATAGATGGGCCTTGTTATTTGATCCATTCAGTGACTCTATGTCTTTTGATAGTGCATTCAGTGCATTTACATTTAGGGTGATTATCGATAGGAATGTATTTATTGCCATTGCAGGCTTTAGGTTTGTAGCTACCAAAGGTTCAAGGGTTATTTCTTTACTATCTAACAGTCTAATTTAACTTGCTTAGTGCTCTATTACAAACAGAAACTAAAGGTTCTTTTCTTTTTCCTCGTTTTTCTTCCTCCTCCATTCTTCAAATATTAGCTAGCATATTCTGTACTCATTCCCTACCCCTTGATTCAATTTGGGGGTAGCTGATTTCATTTCCCATCTGCTTAGTTGTTGTTCTACTTTGCTGTGCTTTTATTTCCACTGGTGACAGCTATTTAGCCCTAGGAATACTTCTATCTGCGGCAGGCCATCCAAAATGAACTGTAAAGGTGGTTTTCGGGACATAAATTCTCTCAGTTTCTGCTTCTCTGAAAATTGTTTTAATCCCACCTTCAAATTTAAATGATAACCTTTCCGGGTAGGCTATTCTTGGTTCAAGGCCCTTCTGCTTCATTGCGTTACATACATCAAGTCACTCCCTGCTGGCCTGTAAGGTTTCTATTGAGAAGTCTGATGATAGCCTGATGGGTTTTCCTTTGTATGTGATCTTTTTCCTCTCTAGCTGCTTTCAAAACTCTATCCTCGCCCTCGATCTTTGCCATTTTAAGTACTATATGTCTTGGTGTTGTCTTCCTTCGGTCCCTTGTGTTGGGAGATCTGTGAATCTCCATGGCCTGAGAGACTATTATCTCCTTCCCCAGACTGGGGAAGTTTTCAGCAATTACCTCCTCATGACACTTTCTATCCCTTTTTCTCTGTCTTCTTCTTCTGGTAGTCTTCAAATATGAATACGGTTCCGTTTGGATTCATCACACAGTTCACTCACTATTCTTTCATTCCTAGAGATCCTTTTTTCTCTCTGTGCCTGTTTCTTTGTATTCCTCGTCTCTAGTTTCTATTCTCTTCACCAACTCTTCTACTACATCTAATCTGCCTTTAAATCCCTCCTTTGTATGTTTCGTTTCAGACATGGAATTTCTTAATGATTGAACCTCCATCCTAAATTCATCCCTGAGTAATTAAAATGGCAAAGATCAAGGATAAGGACAGACTATTGAAAACAGCCACAGAGAGAAATAAGATCACATACAAAAGACATGCCATCAGGCTAACTTCTTCTCAGCAGAAACATTACAGGCCAGAAGGGAGTGGCATGATGTATTTAATGCAATAAAGCACAATGGCCTAAAACCAAGAATACCTTATCCAGCAAGATTACCATTTAAATTTGAAGGAGGGATTAAACAACTTCCAGATAAGCAAAAGCTGAGAGAATTTACCTTCCACAAACCATCTCTACATTGTATTTTGGAGGGACTGCTGTAGATGGAAGTGTTCCTAAGGTCTAATAGCTGTCACTAGAGGTAAGAAAAGCACAGTAAAGAAAGTAGAACAGCTAATTACTAAGAAAATGCAAAATTAAATTTACTGTCCCCAAAGCCAACCGAAGAATAGACAAAGAGTACAGAATATAACACCTAATACATGAGGAATGGAGGAAGAAGAAAAAGGAGAAAAAGAAAAGAACCTTTGGATTGTGTTTACGATAGCATATTAAGTTTAAGTTACGTTAGACTCTTAGATAGTAAGGAAGTTAACCTTGAACCTTTGGTAACCAAGAATCTAAAGTCCGCAATGGCAATAAGTGCATAACTATCGATAATCACCCTAAATGTAAATGGACTGAATGTACCAACCGGAAGACATAGAGTCATTGAATGGATAAAAAAACAAGACCCATCTATATGCTACCTGCGAGAGACTCACTTGAAACCCAAAGACATACACAGACTAAAAGTGAAGGGATGGAAAAATATATTTCATGCAACTAACAAGGAGAAAAAAAATCAGGAGTTGCGGTACTTGTATCAGGCAAAATAGACTTCAAAACAAAGAAAGTCACAACCGATAAAGAAGGACATTACATAATGATAAAGGGGTCAATCCAATAAGAGGAAATAAACATTATAAATACCTATGCTCCCAACACAGGAGCACCTACAAATGTGAACCCATTACAAACAGAATTAAAAGGGGAAATAGAATACAATGCATTCATTCTAGGAGACTTCAACACTCCAGTAACTCTGAGGGACAGATCAACAAGACAGAAAATAAGTAAGGACATACAGGCATTGAACAACACATTAGAACAGATGGACCTAACATACATCTACAGAACTCAACACCCAAAAGCAGCAGAATACACATTCTTCTCAAGTGCACCTGGAACGTTTTCAAGAATAGATCATAGACTAGACCACAGCAACAGCCTTGGCAAATTCAAAAAGATTGAAATTGTACCAACCAGTTTCTCAGACCAGAAAGGTATGAAACTAGAAATAAATGCTGCAAAGAAAATGAAATATCCCACAAATACATGGAGGTTTCACAGTATGCTCCTAAATAACCAATGGATCAATGACCAAATAAAAACATAGATCCTGCAATATATGGAGACAAATGACAATAATTCAAGAGCACAAACTCTGTGGGATGCGGCCAAGGGCATGCTGAGAGGAAAGTATATTGCAATACAGGCCCACCTCAGGAAAGAAGGACAATCCCATATGAGCAGTCTAAACTCACAATTAATGAAACCAGAAAAAGAAGAACAAATGAGGCCCAAAGTCAGTACAAGGAGTGACACAATAAAGATTGGAGCAGAAATAAATAAAATTGAGAAGACTAAAACAATAGAAAGAATCAATGAAAGCAAGAGCTAGTTCTTCGAGAAGATAAACAAAATAGATAAACCCCTAGCCAAACTTAACAAGGAAGGAAAGAGAGTCTGCCCACATAAACAGAATCAGAAATGAGAAAGGAAAAGAATCCCTATGGACACCAGAGAAATGCAGAGAATTATTAGAGAATACCATGAAAAATTATGTGGTAACAAACTGGATAACCTAGAAGAAATGGACAACTTTCTAGAAAAACACAACCTTCCAACGCTGACCAAAGAGGAAACAGAAAATCTGAACAGACCAATTGCCAGCAACGAAATTGAACTGGTAATCAGAAAAACTACCCAAGAACAAAACTCCTGGACCAGATGGCTTCACCATTGAATTTAATCAAACATTTAGGGAAGACCTAATACTCATCCCCCTTAAAGTTTCCCACAGAACAGAAGAGGTGGGAATACTTCCAAAATCATTGTATGAGGCCAGCCCCCATCACTCTAATACCAAAACCAGGCAAAGACACCACAGAAAAAGGAAAATTACAGACCAATATCCCTGATGGACATAGACGCAAAATCACTCAACAAAATATTAGCAAACCAAATTCAAAAATACATCAAAAAGATCATCCATCATGATCAAGTAGGATTTCTTCCGGGGAGGCTAGGATGGTACATTGGAAAATCCATCAACATCCTCAACCACATCAACAAAAAGTAGGACAAAAACCAACACCATTCACGATAAAAAACTCTCAACAAAATGGGTATGGAAGGCAAGTACCTCGACATAATAAAGGCCATATATGACAAACCCACAGCCAACATTATACATAACAGCGAGAAGCTGAAAGCTTTCCCCTTAAGACCAGGAACAAGACAAGGATGCCCAGTGTCCCCACTTCTATTTAACATAGTACTGGAGGTCGTAGCCACGGCCATCAGGCAACACAAAGAAATAAAAGGCATCCAGATCGGCAAGGAAGTAGTTTAACTGTCCCTGTTTGCAAATGCCACGACATTGTAAATAAAAAAACCCTCAGGAATCCACTCCAAAACTACTAGATCTAATATCTGAATTCAGCAAAGTTGCAGGACGCAAAAGTAATACGCAGATTTCTGTGGCATTCCTATACGCTAACAATGAACTAGCAGAGAGAGAAATCAGGAAAACCAATTCCATTCACAATTGCATCAAAAAGAATAAAACACCTAGGAATAAACCTAACCAAGGAACCGAAAGACCTATCCTCTGAAAACTACAAGACGCTCATGAGAGAAATTAAAGAAGATATCAATAAATGGAGACACATCCATGCTCATGGATAGGAAGAATTAATATTGCCAAAATGGCCATCCTGCCTAAAGCAGTCTATAGATTCAATGCAATTCCTATCAAAATCCCAACAGCATCCTTCAACCAACTAGAGAAAATAGGCCTAAAATTCATATGGAACCACAAAAGACCCCGACTAGCCAAAGCAATCGTGAGAAGGAAGAATAAAGCAGGGGGGATTACGCTCCCCCACTTCAAGCTCTAGTACAAAGCCACAGTAATCAAGACAATTCGGTACTGGCACAAGAACAGTCCCATAGACCAGTATGGGAGAATATATTTGTAAGTGACATATCTGACAAGGGGTTAACATCCAAAACATATAAAGAACTTACATGCCTCAACACCCAAAAAGGCAAATAACCCAGAGAACAAATGGCAGAGGCTATGAAGAGACAGTTCTCCAAAGAGAAATTCCGATGGCCAACAAGCACATGAAAAGATGCTCCACATCACTAATCATCAGGGAAATGCAAATTAAAACCACAATGAGATATCACCTCACACCAGTAAGGATGGCCAGCATCGAAAAGACTGAGAACAACAAATGCTGGCGAGGATGCAGAGAAAGGGGAACCCCTCCCCCCCTACACTGCTGGTGGGAATGTAACGTAGTTCAAGACGTTGTGGCAAGCAATACGGAGGTTCCTCAAAACACTAAAAATAGAAATACCATTTGACTCTGGAATCCCACTCCTTGTAATTTACCCAAAGAATACAACTTCTCAGATTCAGAAAGACATATGCACCCTTTTGTTTATTACATCACTTTTTACAATGGCCAAGATACGGAAGCAACCTAAGTGTCCATCTGTAGATGAACGGATAAGGAAGATGTGGTACACATACACAATGCAATACTATCCAGCCATAAGAAAGAAACAAATCCTATCATTTGCAACAACATGGATGGGGCTGGAGGACATTATGCTCAGTGAAATAAGCCAGGCAGAGAAAGACAAGTGCCAAATGATTTCCCTCTTTTGTGGAGTATAACAATGAAGCAAAACTGAAGGAACAAAATGGCAGCAGACTCAGAGACTCCAAGAATGAACTAGAGGTTACCAAAGGGGAGGGGTGTGGGAGGGCAGGTGGGGAGGGAGGGAGAAGGGGATGGAAGTGTATTACGTTTAGTACACATGGTGTGAGGGATCACGGGGAGAACAGTGTAGCACAGACAAGGACATAGTGTATCCTTGGCATCTTGCTGCACTGATGGACAGTGACTGCACTGGGGCATGGGTGGGGACTTGATAATAGGGGAAAATGTAGTACCCACATTGTTTTTTCACGTGAAACCATCATAAGAGTGTATATCAATCATACCTTAATAAAAAAATGTTTTTAAAAAGCTGCCTGTTAGGCTCTCTTTAAAACCCTATTTAAAATGGTAACTCCTCTTCATTTCCAATCTACCCCTCTCACAACACTTCGTTTTCCTCAAATGAAAAATATTAAAATGACTTATTCACTGATTGACTTTTTTTTCTGTTGCTGCCCACACACAGTCTTCAGTTGAAATGTGCTATGCAAGCAGGAATTTGTTTCTATTTCGTTTACCCTGCTATACCCCCAGTGCGGGTGAAGCCCTCAATAAACATTTGTTGAGTAACCCTGTACCAGTCTTAACACTTAAATGTCATGTTTAAAGAGCTATCATAAAATTACAACTGAAATGTCTCTAAAATGACAAATCTGAAAATATGGGTGAGGAAAGAACTCTTTCTCTTTCTTCAAAAATAGAGACAGGGAGTTTTAATGATACGTCTTGCTAGTGCAGCTATGACGACAAGCTTCTTACCATTTACTTTAATGCCCAGGAACCTTCGGCAATGACTGGTTAGTGGAGGCATGAGAAAAGATAAGGACCTAGTTCTGTGCATGCACCATTCCTCAGGGAATAGCAGACATTGGGATTTGAGTACAAAGGAATGAAATTCAAAAACAATCTCATCTGCTGAAGAAATAGTTATATCAGGGGAGAGGGTCCCAAATGTCAAAAGGCCATGATGCAAGGAAATAATATAAACAGTTATGTGCATCTAGGATTTTTATTTTGACTACAAATATGAGCTTTGAAGGCAGCAAGAAACATCTCTCAAAATTCACTCTTTGCAACTCACGGCAGGTGGCATTACCGGATCACCCAATTTTTCACAAGTCCCTCGCATGCTTTTTGCTCCGGGGTAATATTTTCTCCCCACCCCCACCCCCCACCCGCCCTCTGACCTTTCTTCTCCACATGTATCCACATAACTGAAACTCTGCATGCTCTATTGCAAATGCTTAGTTTACCACATAAGTGGATTTACTGGCAAATGCTTTCTTCTTGTTCTGAAAATGTAAGTATCAGAATAAAATTCAGAGACAAGGTTTCAAAATATTAGTCTTTCTCTTATATCCTCAAATCTTGGAAATATTAATGAGTATTATGCACAAGAGGCCTGGAGAGAGTGTATGAAAATGTTTAACTGATAAATTACGGGGGACAGATTTATTATCAGTATCCTGGTGAATTTTGTTGCTTGTTCAATAGACCAAAAAAATGACAAAATTTCTGATTCCACTCTAATATCATATCTCTCCCACCCACATAGTGCAATCTGTTTCACTAATTTAATATGACTTGGTTTCATGGCAAATGACCTGTCCTTAAAGGACAAACCGTTCAGCGTCTGTGTGCTTCCTGTTTCTTGCATTTGCGGGATCTTTGCATTGTGACTTTTAAAGTGTGTGGACCCAAGCGATACTGTTCGGAAAACCCAGATGTGTGGGTATTAATACTGATCTGATTTACCATGGGGTCCCAAGGTCAGTGAAAATGACTAAGATAGCTTGGAGTAGGGCACCAACATATCAGGACACAGGCCAGAGCATGACAGACAAAAATGAAGTGAGTTTTAAAAACTCAGTCAAATTCAGTTATGAAGATAACCACTAAGACCTGTGTGGCAACTAAACGAGCTTTTTCATCAACAAAAGAAACAGCAGAATAGTTTGTGGGCATCCTATAAGTATGTTATTTTTGAAATGTACTCATATCAGCAGCCTCTCACATTAATAGTAATATCATGCTTTTTTTTTTTTTTCTCTTTGCCTCTGTGTATTCTGTGTGCTACTTGTGCTGAAGTACAATTTAAATGCTCGTAAGTGAAACGCACTCTGTTTTTCATTCCTAATGAATTTCCAAGATTCACTAACTCTACAATTTGCTGTCTCCAGAAAAGATGACATTTATTATTGCCCACATACTGTACAACAATCTCAGCTGAGAAAGTTACACAACTATTCAGAATAAAAATACTAAGTAATCCTTTTTTGAAAAGTATTCACTATACAATCATAACAAATCAAGAGAGGAATTTTTTGTCTTACAGGCCGAACAAAACACACACACACACACACACACACACACAGACACACACACACACACACACGCAAACGCAAACACGAACCAAAAAAAGTCCCCTCATATAATTTGAGAAATCTGGGACCTGCCCTAATTGCCACCTGAGATGATGTGATTGTTATGGGAAACAGACTGAACTACCAGACTCCATTCAGAAAAGGTGCAGTCCACATAGCCTCATGGGCAATGAGATTATAAACAGCAGTCTTTCCACTTAATGCCAAATGTGGTGACGGCCATGAGTAGGTTTCTAAGGAGACAAGACATAGAAAAAGTTAAGCTTTGATTCAGTAACAACAAACTGGAGAAAGTTCAGGAGCAGGAGGGAGGGAAGCAAGACATTCCATGTCAACAGAAAATGCCTTGAATGGCCACAAATGTACCAGAGGCAAGTATAAAAACAAAAACACTTCAAACACAGAAAGGAGCAATCGAAGCGATTTAGAACACCACACACACAAATCTGAACATGCAAGTGAACTTTACCACCACACTTTTGGAAAAATTGGCCAAGTCTCATCCCATCAACAGTCCAGCCACTCAGAGCAGTGGCTCTCCCTAAGGTCAGGTGCCCCAAACGGCATATCTAGTTCTCACATTCACAAGAGAGGGCATTAAAATTTTCAACCAGGGAAATTTGAATGCCAAAGTGCAGGGCTCTTCCCCATGCTCTGGAGCTGAAGCCACCAGCTGGAGAGAGAGGGAAAGCATTTCCTACACACCAAACTTGTGTGGTCATGTCATACACATCTGTGCCGGAACGAGAGAGGCCCTTCGAGCCATCGCTTTGCAATACCATAAACAAGCACAGAGAGAGGAATATTTGCCCTGCCCCGTCACTGTTCCTCAGTGAGACACCACCTTTTCCAATGTGAGACTTGAGTAGTGCTTCATTTGGCGTTACTATCACTATTACTGATTATGATAAATTAGTTTTACAGAATGCTTTAGAAGAGATTTCATATACACTGATTTGCTTGTACAATACTCTGTACATGGTACGTAGATGAGGTTAACAAATAGAGGTTAAGTGACATATTCAAAGTTACAACTTCTGCACTCCTTATGTGTAAATCCTGTTCCTGACGTAACTGAGAGATTATAATTGAGAGATTACAACAAACCCTGTTTTTTATTTTATTTTTTGCATCTAATTAGAATGAAATCATACTCTTGGGGTATAGGTTGTGAGGATCAGCTTTGTTGTTTTAACAGAAACCTCATTCTGTATTTCTTTATGCAAAAACAAGGTAAGGACATTTGGTGGAAGAGCCAGCAAACCCCACTAGAGTGCAATAGCCGATGTCATCGCCGCGCCCTCCGAACTCATGAACGTGTCCGGCAGAGAAACCACCCACGCCGTCAGCCACTTTATCCTCATGGGCTTTCCCTCCAGGCCCGAAGCGCAGCTCCTCTACTTCGGGCACTTCTCTGCGGCCTACACCCTGACCCTGATGGGGGAACGCGGCCGTTGCCTGCGCTGTGCGGTGGGACCGACGCCTTCACAGCCCGATCGATGTACATCCTCTTGGGGAATTTCTCTCTCCTGGAACTATGTTATGTCACCACCACCACCGTCCCCAACATGTTGGCCAGCTACCCGTCCACAAGCAAGTCCATCTCCTTTGTGAGCTGTCTTGTGCAGTTCTCCTTCTTCTCTTCCGGGTGCGAAGAGGGCTTCTTCCTTTGCATCATGGCCTTTGACAGGCACCTTGCCGTGTGCCGCCCTCCGCGTTACCCGCGCATCATGACCAGACAGCTGTGCACGGGCCTCGTCGTCCTTGGATGGTCGTGTGGGTTCACCCTCCTACCTACCGCCAGTTGTCCTCATTTCTCAGCTGCCCTACCGTGGCCCAAACACCATCAGCCATTTCGTGTGTGATCCTGTCCCACTGATGGTGCTGTCGTGTTCTGATGACACCACCACACAGTTCATTTACTCGACCTTCAATTCTGTTTTCATGATCGGCCCCCTTCTCTTTATCCTTTGCTCCTACGCTCTGGTGACTCTGGCTGTGCTACGGATGCCCTCAGCAGCGGGCAAACGCAAGGCTTTCTCCACTTGTGCTTCTCATCTGGCTGTGGTGATCCTGTTTCTTTGGCTCTGTTACGGTGATGTGCGTTAGTCCCGGATCGGGACACCCAGTGGACATGGAAAAAATCGTTACTTTGTTTTATTCTGTGAAAACACCTCTGTGCATTCCGCTAATATATAGGCTCAGGAACAAGGAGATGAAGGCTGCTCTGAGGAAGATCCTGAGGACTGCCCAAGGTATTCATAAAATACAAAGAGCCAAATTCTTCTCTCAAACGCAACTGATCTCAAGACATGAGTGATATATTTGTCGACAAATTCATTAACTTTTATTAAGAAACTACTATAATGAGGGCCCATTATCATCCTAAGCAAGATGCAGTAATGTTATTTAAGAATGTTTTAACTAACAAGTGAATGCAACTGTGTTGAAGTTAGTATCAAGTAAATGAAATGATATGTATGTAAGTCAATCAGTCTCTATATGTAATTCAATTTCTAAAGAGAAGGTAGAAGCATGCTGTGCATTGCTGAGTTGAATTAACTAATATACATGTAGTAGAGATCATAGATTGCTTTGGGGATTAACACTCCAAACCAGTAGTTCTCCACTAACACGCACTGATTGATAAAGAAGTCTCGAATTTGAAGGAAGTCGCCGTGCCAGAGTGTAGCATGTGACTTGACTTTAAGGAAACAGAATAATAGCCGTGGCTGGACGGTAGTGATTGTTTAGGGTGTACAAGACAAGAATTAGGAATTTAAAGGTATTACTAACTTAGAATATAGCAAATAAAAGAGCTAAACATAAGAACCGGGGCACTACTCAGGGCATAACCCACTTTCGGGTAAATCCCATTTGAGTAACAGCTTCCGGTACTACTTGTAGTTTAGTGTTAGTACTGTGTGACTGTTTTTAAACTGCCATAAGCATCCTTAATACTAATACGACTTCTACTGCGTTTCTGTTGCCATTTTTTTTTTTTTTCAAACATGGCTCTTCAACACATACTTTAAAAGAATCATAGTATGAAATGCAATTTTTACCAAATTGTAATTTGTAGTCTTCAAGAAGTCAATTCCTCTACAAAGTGAGGTGCCGCATCAATTGGGTTTTGTTTCATGAACAATCTGGGTTGAGAATACTTTCTGAAGATTAAAAGGCAGGATTTTTGAGTTCGGGGAAAGAAGTGGTTATCTTTCTTCTACTTCACAAAAGAAACAAAGAGCTGGACAATTGCCTGAAAGGTACGTCATATTGGAAGAAAATATGAACAATTTAGGACTTCGTGCACATGAACTACAACAGTAGATTTACAGTGCCGATGGCTTTAACACCGATTTTCATTCACGAAGGTTAAGGAATGTTTGTGACAATTCCATTCGTCTTTCATAATCACAGAAGAAAAAGGAAAAAGAAGAGATTCTTAATAAAACAGTGTGTTGATTGTGATAAAGGTGGAAGTGCCCGTTATTTGTTATTGCCTTTATTCTTGACCAACGTTTTCTCACCGATCTTAAATTCCACCTCATATTGTTTCTTTTTTGTATCATCAATATACGATTACATGAGCAGCATTGTGGTTACTAGATTCCTCCCATTATCAAGTCCCCACCACATACGCCATTACAGTCACTCTCCATCAGCATAGTAAGATGCTACAGAGCAGAGTCACTACTTGTATTCTCTGTGCCATGCGGTCTTCCCCTCCCCACCCCCACATTACCTGTGCTAATCACAACGCCCTTTATTCCCTTCTCCCATACTTCCCACCCACCACCACACCCAGTCCTTTTCTCTTTGACAACTGTTAGTCCATTCTTGGGTTCTGTGAGTTTGCTATTTTGTTCTTTCAGTTTTCCCTTTGTTCTTATGCTCCACAGATGAGTGAAAAATCATTTGGCACTTCTCTTTCTCTGCTTGGCTTATTTTATTTCACTGAGCATAAATAATAGCCTCCCGCTCCATTCATGTTGTTGCAAATGTGTAGGATTCGTTCTCTTCTTACGGCTGAAGAATATTCCATTGTGTATATAGACCACTTCTTCTTTATCCATACACCTACTGATGGACACTTAGGTGGCTTCCATTTCTTGGCTACTGTAAATAGTGCTGCGATAAACATAGGGGTGCATATGTCTTTTTGAAACTGGGCTCCTGCGTTCTTAGGGTAAATTCCTAGGAGTGGAATTCCTGGGTCAAATGGTATTTTTTTTTTTTTTATTTCTGGTCTTTTGAGGAATCTCCACACCGCTTTCCGCAATGGTTGAACTACTTTACATTCCCACCAGCAGTGTAGGAGGGTTCCCCTTTCTCTGCATCCTAACCAACACTTGTTGTTCCCATTCTTTTCCATGTTGGCCGTACTAACTGGTGTGAGGTGGTATCTCACTGTGGTTTTAATTTGCATTCCCTGATGATCAGTGATGTGGAGCATCTTTTCATGTGCCTGTTGGCCATCTGAATTCCTTCTTTGGAGAAGTGCCTGTTCGGATCCTCCACCCATTTTTTAATAGGGTTATTTGCTTTTCGGGTGTTGAGGCATGTGAGTTGTTGATGTATTTTGGATGTTAACCCCTTGTTGGATATGTCATTTACAAATATATTCTCCCATGCTGATGGACACCTTTTTGTTCCGCTGATGGCGTCCCCTGCTGTAAAGGAGATTTTAGCATGATGTAGTCGCCTTTGTTCCTTTTTTAGTTTGCTTCCCTTGCCCGAGGACACGCGTCCAGGAAAAAGTTGCTCATGTTTATATTCAAGAGATTTTTGCCTATGTTTTCTTCTAAGAGCTTTATGGTTTCATGACTTACATTCAGGTCCTTGATCCATTTTGAGTTTACTTTCCTGTATGAGGTTAGACAGTAATCCAGTTTCATTCTCTTACATGTAGCTGTACAGTTTTGCCCCACACCAGCTGTTGGAGAGGCTGTCAATTCCCCATTGTATATGCATGGCTCCTTTATCATATAATAATTAACCATATATGTTTGGGTGAACATCTGGACTCTCTATTGTGTTCCACTGGTCTGTGCCAGTACCAAAGTGTCTTGATTACGGTGGCTTTGTAGTAGAGCTTGAAGTTGGGAAGTGAGATCCCCCTGCTTTATTCTTCCTTCTCAGGATTGCTTTGGCTATTCGGGGGTCTTTGGTGGTTCCACGTGAATTTTAGACATATTTGTTCCAGTTTGTTGAAGAATGCTGTTGGTACTTTGGTAGGGATACTGCATTGAATCTGTAGATTTCTTTAGGCAGGATGGCCATTTTGACAATATTAATTCTTCCTAGCCAAGAGCATGGAATGAATTTCCATTTGTTAGTGTCCTCTTTAATTTCCCTTAAGAGTGTCTTGTAGATTTCCAGGTATAGGTCTTTCACTTCCTTCGTTAGGTTTCCAGGTATAGGTCTTTCACTTCCTTCGTTAGGTTTCCAGGTATAGGTCTTTCACTTCCTTCGTTAGGTTTACTCCTAGGTATTTTATTCTTTTTGATGCAATTGTAAATGGAATTGTTTTCCTGATTTCTCTTTCTGCTCATTCATCATTAGTGTACACGAATGCAACAGATTTCTGTGTATTAATGTTGTATCCCACAGCTTTGCTGAGTTCACATACTAGATCTAGTAGTTTTGGAGTGGATTCTTTAGGGTTTTTTTATATACAGTATCATGTCATCTGCAAACAGGGACAGTTTAACTTCTTCCTTACCAATATGAATGCCTTTTGTTCCTTTGTGTCGTCTGATTGCCGTGGCTAGGACCTCAAGAACTAGGTCGTATAAAAGTGGGGAGAGTGGGCATCCTTTTCTTGTTCCTGGTCTTAAGGGGAAAGCTTTCAGCTTCTCGCTTTTATGCATAATGTTGGCTGTGGGTTTGTCATATATGGCCTTTATTATGTTGAGGGACTTGCCCTCTATACCCATTTTGCTGAGAGTTTTCCTCATGAACGGATGTCGAATTTTGTCGAATGCTCTTTCAGCATCTATGGAGATGACCGTGTGGTTTTTGCCCTTCTTTTCATTGATGTGGTAGTCGATGTTGATGAATTTTCAAATGTAGCACCATCCTTGCATGCCTGGGAGGAATCCCACTTGATCGTGGTGGATGATACTTCTGATCGATCTTTGAATTCGGTTTGCTAATATTTTCTTGAATATTTTTGCATCTATGTTCATCATGAATATTGGTCGATAATTTTCTTTTATTTATTTTTTCCGTGTGTTTGCATGGTTTGGATATTAGAGTGATGTTGGCCACATAGAATGAGTTTGGGAGTATTTCCACCTCTTCTACTTTTAGAAAGACTTTAAGGAGGATGGGTATTAGGTCTTCACTAAATGTTTGATAAAATTCAGCAGTGAAACCTTCTGGTCCAGGGATTTGGTTCTTGGGTAGTTTTCTGATTACCGATTCAACTTCATTACTGGTAATTGGTCTGTTTAGATTTTCTGTTTCTTACTAGGTCAGTCTAGGAAGTCGTATTTTTCTAGAAAGTTGCCCATTTCCTCTAGGTTTTCCAGTTTGCTAGAATATAATTAATTTTTCATAGTATTCTCTCATAATACTTGTATTTCTGTGGTGTCCGTAGTGACTTTCCTTCTCTCATTTCTGATTCTGTGTATGTGTGTCGACTCTCTTTTTCTCTTGATAAGTCTGGCTTGGGGTTTATCTATTTTGCTTATTTTCTCATAGAACCAGCTCCTGCTTTCATTCATTCTTCCTATTGTTTGATTCTTCTCGATTTTATTTATTTCCGCTCTAACCCTTATCATGCCCATCCTTCTACTGACTTTGGGCCTCATTTGTTCCTCTTTTCCTAGTTTCATTAATTGTGAGTTTAGATTGTTCATTTGGGCTTGTTCTTCTTTTCTGAGATAGGCCTGTATTGCAATATGCTTCCCTCTTAGCACTCTCTTCGCTGCGTCCCACAGATTTTGCAGGGTTGAATTATCGTTGTCACTTGTCTCCATACATTGCTTGACCTCTGTTTTTATTTGGTCATCGATCCATTGGTTATTAAGGTGCGTGCTGTTAAGCCTCCATGTGTTTCTAAGGCTCTTTTCATGTTCTTTGCATAATTTATTTCTAGGTTCATACTCTCGTCTTCTGAGAAGGTGGTTGGTACAATTTCAATCTTTTTGAATTTACTGAGTCTCTTTTTATGGCCTAGTGTATGATCTATACATGAAAATGTTCCATGTGAACTTGAGAAGAATGTGTATTCTGCTGCTTTTGGGTGTGGAGTCCTGTAGATGACTGCTAGATCCATCTGTTCGAATGTGTTATTCAGTGCCTCTGTCTCCTTACTTATTTTCTGTCTGGCTGACCTGTCCTTTGGAGTGAGTGGTGTGTTGACGTCTCCTAAAATGAATGCATTGCATTGTATTTCCCCCTTTGATTCTGTTAAGTATTTGTTACACATACGTTGGTGATCCTGTGTTGGGTGCATAGATATTTATAACGGTTATATCCTCTTGTTGGACTGACTGCTTTATCGTTATATGATGTCCTTCTTCATCTCCGGTTATTTTCCTTGTTTTGAAGTCTATTTTGTCTGATACAAGTTCTGCAACTCCTGCTTTTCTCTCCCCACGAATTGCATGAAATCTCTTTTTTCCATCCCTTCAGTATCAGTCTGTGTATGTCTTTGGGTGTGAAGTGAGTCTCTTGTACGCAGCATATAGATGGGCCTTGTTATTTGATCCATTCAGTGACTCTATGTCTTTTGATAGTGCATTCAGTGCATTTACATTTAGGGTGATTATCGATAGGAATGTATTTATTGCCATTGCAGGCTTTAGGTTTGTAGCTACCAAAGGTTCAAGGGTTATTTCTTTACTATCTAACAGTCTAATTTAACTTGCTTAGTGCTCTATTACAAACAGAAACTAAAGGTTCTTTTCTTTTTCCTCGTTTTTCTTCCTCCTCCATTCTTCAAATATTAGCTAGCATATTCTGTACTCATTCCCTACCCCTTGATTCAATTTGGGGGTAGCTGATTTCATTTCCCATCTGCTTAGTTGTTGTTCTACTTTGCTGTGCTTTTATTTCCACTGGTGACAGCTATTTAGCCCTAGGAATACTTCTATCTGCGGCAGGCCATCCAAAATGAACTGTAAAGGTGGTTTTCGGGACATAAATTCTCTCAGTTTCTGCTTCTCTGAAAATTGTTTTAATCCCACCTTCAAATTTAAATGATAACCTTTCCGGGTAGGCTATTCTTGGTTCAAGGCCCTTCTGCTTCATTGCGTTACATACATCAAGTCACTCCCTGCTGGCCTGTAAGGTTTCTATTGAGAAGTCTGATGATAGCCTGATGGGTTTTCCTTTGTATGTGATCTTTTTCCTCTCTAGCTGCTTTCAAAACTCTATCCTCGCCCTCGATCTTTGCCATTTTAAGTACTATATGTCTTGGTGTTGTCTTCCTTCGGTCCCTTGTGTTGGGAGATCTGTGAATCTCCATGGCCTGAGAGACTATTATCTCCTTCCCCAGACTGGGGAAGTTTTCAGCAATTACCTCCTCATGACACTTTCTATCCCTTTTTCTCTGTCTTCTTCTTCTGGTAGTCTTCAAATATGAATACGGTTCCGTTTGGATTCATCACACAGTTCACTCACTATTCTTTCATTCCTAGAGATCCTTTTTTCTCTCTGTGCCTGTTTCTTTGTATTCCTCGTCTCTAGTTTCTATTCTCTTCACCAACTCTTCTACTACATCTAATCTGCCTTTAAATCCCTCCTTTGTATGTTTCGTTTCAGACATGGAATTTCTTAATGATTGAACCTCCATCCTAAATTCATCCCTGAGTAATTAAAATGGCAAAGATCAAGGATAAGGACAGACTATTGAAAACAGCCACAGAGAGAAATAAGATCACATACAAAAGACATGCCATCAGGCTAACTTCTTCTCAGCAGAAACATTACAGGCCAGAAGGGAGTGGCATGATGTATTTAATGCAATAAAGCACAATGGCCTAAAACCAAGAATACCTTATCCAGCAAGATTACCATTTAAATTTGAAGGAGGGATTAAACAACTTCCAGATAAGCAAAAGCTGAGAGAATTTACCTTCCACAAACCATCTCTACATTGTATTTTGGAGGGACTGCTGTAGATGGAAGTGTTCCTAAGGTCTAATAGCTGTCACTAGAGGTAAGAAAAGCACAGTAAAGAAAGTAGAACAGCTAATTACTAAGAAAATGCAAAATTAAATTTACTGTCCCCAAAGCCAACCGAAGAATAGACAAAGAGTACAGAATATAACACCTAATACATGAGGAATGGAGGAAGAAGAAAAAGGAGAAAAAGAAAAGAACCTTTGGATTGTGTTTACGATAGCATATTAAGTTTAAGTTACGTTAGACTCTTAGATAGTAAGGAAGTTAACCTTGAACCTTTGGTAACCAAGAATCTAAAGTCCGCAATGGCAATAAGTGCATAACTATCGATAATCACCCTAAATGTAAATGGACTGAATGTACCAACCGGAAGACATAGAGTCATTGAATGGATAAAAAAACAAGACCCATCTATATGCTACCTGCGAGAGACTCACTTGAAACCCAAAGACATACACAGACTAAAAGTGAAGGGATGGAAAAATATATTTCATGCAACTAACAAGGAGAAAAAAAATCAGGAGTTGCGGTACTTGTATCAGGCAAAATAGACTTCAAAACAAAGAAAGTCACAACCGATAAAGAAGGACATTACATAATGATAAAGGGGTCAATCCAATAAGAGGAAATAAACATTATAAATACCTATGCTCCCAACACAGGAGCACCTACAAATGTGAACCCATTACAAACAGAATTAAAAGGGGAAATAGAATACAATGCATTCATTCTAGGAGACTTCAACACTCCAGTAACTCTGAGGGACAGATCAACAAGACAGAAAATAAGTAAGGACATACAGGCATTGAACAACACATTAGAACAGATGGACCTAACATACATCTACAGAACTCAACACCCAAAAGCAGCAGAATACACATTCTTCTCAAGTGCACCTGGAACGTTTTCAAGAATAGATCATAGACTAGACCACAGCAACAGCCTTGGCAAATTCAAAAAGATTGAAATTGTACCAACCAGTTTCTCAGACCAGAAAGGTATGAAACTAGAAATAAATGCTGCAAAGAAAATGAAATATCCCACAAATACATGGAGGTTTCACAGTATGCTCCTAAATAACCAATGGATCAATGACCAAATAAAAACATAGATCCTGCAATATATGGAGACAAATGACAATAATTCAAGAGCACAAACTCTGTGGGATGCGGCCAAGGGCATGCTGAGAGGAAAGTATATTGCAATACAGGCCCACCTCAGGAAAGAAGGACAATCCCATATGAGCAGTCTAAACTCACAATTAATGAAACCAGAAAAAGAAGAACAAATGAGGCCCAAAGTCAGTACAAGGAGTGACACAATAAAGATTGGAGCAGAAATAAATAAAATTGAGAAGACTAAAACAATAGAAAGAATCAATGAAAGCAAGAGCTAGTTCTTCGAGAAGATAAACAAAATAGATAAACCCCTAGCCAAACTTAACAAGGAAGGAAAGAGAGTCTGCCCACATAAACAGAATCAGAAATGAGAAAGGAAAAGAATCCCTATGGACACCAGAGAAATGCAGAGAATTATTAGAGAATACCATGAAAAATTATGTGGTAACAAACTGGATAACCTAGAAGAAATGGACAACTTTCTAGAAAAACACAACCTTCCAACGCTGACCAAAGAGGAAACAGAAAATCTGAACAGACCAATTGCCAGCAACGAAATTGAACTGGTAATCAGAAAAACTACCCAAGAACAAAACTCCTGGACCAGATGGCTTCACCATTGAATTTAATCAAACATTTAGGGAAGACCTAATACTCATCCCCCTTAAAGTTTCCCACAGAACAGAAGAGGTGGGAATACTTCCAAAATCATTGTATGAGGCCAGCCCCCATCACTCTAATACCAAAACCAGGCAAAGACACCACAAAAAAAGGAAAATTACAGACCAATATCCCTGATGGACATAGACGCAAAATCACTCAACAAAATATTAGCAAACCAAATTCAAAAATACATCAAAAAGATCATCCATCATGATCAAGTAGGATTTCTTCCGGGGAGGCTAGGATGGTACATTGGAAAATCCATCAACATCCTCAACCACATCAACAAAAAGTAGGACAAAAACCAACACCATTCACGATAAAAAACTCTCAACAAAATGGGTATGGAAGGCAAGTACCTCGACATAATAAAGGCCATATATGACAAACCCACAGCCAACATTATACATAACAGCGAGAAGCTGAAAGCTTTCCCCTTAAGACCAGGAACAAGACAAGGATGCCCAGTGTCCCCACTTCTATTTAACATAGTACTGGAGGTCGTAGCCACGGCCATCAGGCAACACAAAGAAATAAAAGGCATCCAGATCGGCAAGGAAGTAGTTTAACTGTCCCTGTTTGCAAATGCCACGACATTGTAAATAAAAAAACCCTCAGGAATCCACTCCAAAACTACTAGATCTAATATCTGAATTCAGCAAAGTTGCAGGACGCAAAAGTAATACGCAGATTTCTGTGGCATTCCTATACGCTAACAATGAACTAGCAGAGAGAGAAATCAGGAAAACCAATTCCATTCACAATTGCATCAAAAAGAATAAAACACCTAGGAATAAACCTAACCAAGGAACCGAAAGACCTATCCTCTGAAAACTACAAGACGCTCATGAGAGAAATTAAAGAAGATATCAATAAATGGAGACACATCCATGCTCATGGATAGGAAGAATTAATATTGCCAAAATGGCCATCCTGCCTAAAGCAGTCTATAGATTCAATGCAATTCCTATCAAAATCCCAACAGCATCCTTCAACCAACTAGAGAAAATAGGCCTAAAATTCATATGGAACCACAAAAGACCCCGACTAGCCAAAGCAATCGTGAGAAGGAAGAATAAAGCAGGGGGGATTACGCTCCCCCACTTCAAGCTCTAGTACAAAGCCACAGTAATCAAGACAATTCGGTACTGGCACAAGAACAGTCCCATAGACCAGTATGGGAGAATATATTTGTAAGTGACATATCTGACAAGGGGTTAACATCCAAAACATATAAAGAACTTACATGCCTCAACACCCAAAAAGGCAAATAACCCAGAGAACAAATGGCAGAGGCTATGAAGAGACAGTTCTCCAAAGAGAAATTCCGATGGCCAACAAGCACATGAAAAGATGCTCCACATCACTAATCATCAGGGAAATGCAAATTAAAACCACAATGAGATATCACCTCACACCAGTAAGGATGGCCAGCATCGAAAAGACTGAGAACAACAAATGCTGGCGAGGATGCAGAGAAAGGGGAACCCCTCCCCCCCTACACTGCTGGTGGGAATGTAACGTAGTTCAAGACGTTGTGGCAAGCAATACGGAGGTTCCTCAAAACACTAAAAATAGAAATACCATTTGACTCTGGAATCCCACTCCTTGTAATTTACCCAAAGAATACAACTTCTCAGATTCAGAAAGACATATGCACCCTTTTGTTTATTACATCACTTTTTACAATGGCCAAGATACGGAAGCAACCTAAGTGTCCATCTGTAGATGAACGGATAAGGAAGATGTGGTACACATACACAATGCAATACTATCCAGCCATAAGAAAGAAACAAATCCTATCATTTGCAACAACATGGATGGGGCTGGAGGACATTATGCTCAGTGAAATAAGCCAGGCAGAGAAAGACAAGTGCCAAATGATTTCCCTCTTTTGTGGAGTATAACAATGAAGCAAAACTGAAGGAACAAAATGGCAGCAGACTCAGAGACTCCAAGAATGAACTAGAGGTTACCAAAGGGGAGGGGTGTGGGAGGGCAGGTGGGGAGGGAGGGAGAAGGGGATGGAAGTGTATTACGTTTAGTACACATGGTGTGAGGGATCACGGGGAGAACAGTGTAGCACAGACAAGGACATAGTGTATCCTTGGCATCTTGCTGCACTGATGGACAGTGACTGCACTGGGGCATGGGTGGGGACTTGATAATAGGGGAAAATGTAGTACCCACATTGTTTTTTCACGTGAAACCATCATAAGAGTGTATATCAATCATACCTTAATAAAAAAATGTTTTTAAAAAGCTGCCTGTTAGGCTCTCTTTAAAACCCTATTTAAAATGGTAACTCCTCTTCATTTCCAATCTACCCCTCTCACAACACTTCGTTTTCCTCAAATGAAAAATATTAAAATGACTTATTCACTGATTGACTTTTTTTTCTGTTGCTGCCCACACACAGTCTTCAGTTGAAATGTGCTATGCAAGCAGGAATTTGTTTCTATTTCGTTTACCCTGCTATACCCCCAGTGCGGGTGAAGCCCTCAATAAACATTTGTTGAGTAACCCTGTACCAGTCTTAACACTTAAATGTCATGTTTAAAGAGCTATCATAAAATTACAACTGAAATGTCTCTAAAATGACAAATCTGAAAATATGGGTGAGGAAAGAACTCTTTCTCTTTCTTCAAAAATAGAGACAGGGAGTTTTAATGATACGTCTTGCTAGTGCAGCTATGACGACAAGCTTCTTACCATTTACTTTAATGCCCAGGAACCTTCGGCAATGACTGGTTAGTGGAGGCATGAGAAAAGATAAGGACCTAGTTCTGTGCATGCACCATTCCTCAGGGAATAGCAGACATTGGGATTTGAGTACAAAGGAATGAAATTCAAAAACAATCTCATCTGCTGAAGAAATAGTTATATCAGGGGAGAGGGTCCCAAATGTCAAAAGGCCATGATGCAAGGAAATAATATAAACAGTTATGTGCATCTAGGATTTTTATTTTGACTACAAATATGAGCTTTGAAGGCAGCAAGAAACATCTCTCAAAATTCACTCTTTGCAACTCACGGCAGGTGGCATTACCGGATCACCCAATTTTTCACAAGTCCCTCGCATGCTTTTTGCTCCGGGGTAATATTTTCTCCCCACCCCCACCCCCCACCCGCCCTCTGACCTTTCTTCTCCACATGTATCCACATAACTGAAACTCTGCATGCTCTATTGCAAATGCTTAGTTTACCACATAAGTGGATTTACTGGCAAATGCTTTCTTCTTGTTCTGAAAATGTAAGTATCAGAATAAAATTCAGAGACAAGGTTTCAAAATATTAGTCTTTCTCTTATATCCTCAAATCTTGGAAATATTAATGAGTATTATGCACAAGAGGCCTGGAGAGAGTGTATGAAAATGTTTAACTGATAAATTACGGGGGACAGATTTATTATCAGTATCCTGGTGAATTTTGTTGCTTGTTCAATAGACCAAAAAAATGACAAAATTTCTGATTCCACTCTAATATCATATCTCTCCCACCCACATAGTGCAATCTGTTTCACTAATTTAATATGACTTGGTTTCATGGCAAATGACCTGTCCTTAAAGGACAAACCGTTCAGCGTCTGTGTGCTTCCTGTTTCTTGCATTTGCGGGATCTTTGCATTGTGACTTTTAAAGTGTGTGGACCCAAGCGATACTGTTCGGAAAACCCAGATGTGTGGGTATTAATACTGATCTGATTTACCATGGGGTCCCAAGGTCAGTGAAAATGACTAAGATAGCTTGGAGTAGGGCACCAACATATCAGGACACAGGCCAGAGCATGACAGACAAAAATGAAGTGAGTTTTAAAAACTCAGTCAAATTCAGTTATGAAGATAACCACTAAGACCTGTGTGGCAACTAAACGAGCTTTTTCATCAACAAAAGAAACAGCAGAATAGTTTGTGGGCATCCTATAAGTATGTTATTTTTGAAATGTACTCATATCAGCAGCCTCTCACATTAATAGTAATATCATGCTTTTTTTTTTTTCTCTTTGCCTCTGTGTATTCTGTGTGCTACTTGTGCTGAAGTACAATTTAAATGCTCGTAAGTGAAACGCACTCTGTTTTTCATTCCTAATGAATTTCCAAGATTCACTAACTCTACAATTTGCTGTCTCCAGAAAAGATGACATTTATTATTGCCCACATACTGTACAACAATCTCAGCTGAGAAAGTTACACAACTATTCAGAATAAAAATACTAAGTAATCCTTTTTTGAAAAGTATTCACTATACAATCATAACAAATCAAGAGAGGAATTTTTTGTCTTACAGGCCGAACAAAACACACACACACACACACACACACACACACACACGCAAACGCAAACACGAACCAAAAAAAGTCCCCTCATATAATTTGAGAAATCTGGGACCTGCCCTAATTGCCACCTGAGATGATGTGATTGTTATGGGAAACAGACTGAACTACCAGACTCCATTCAGAAAAGGTGCAGTCCACATAGCCTCATGGGCAATGAGATTATAAACAGCAGTCTTTCCACTTAATGCCAAATGTGGTGACGGCCATGAGTAGGTTTCTAAGGAGACAAGACATAGAAAAAGTTAAGCTTTGATTCAGTAACAACAAACTGGAGAAAGTTCAGGAGCAGGAGGGAGGGAAGCAAGACATTCCATGTCAACAGAAAATGCCTTGAATGGCCACAAATGTACCAGAGGCAAGTATAAAAACAAAAACACTTCAAACACAGAAAGGAGCAATCGAAGCGATTTAGAACACCACACACACAAATCTGAACATGCAAGTGAACTTTACCACCACACTTTTGGAAAAATTGGCCAAGTCTCATCCCATCAACAGTCCAGCCACTCAGAGCAGTGGCTCTCCCTAAGGTCGGGTGCCCCAAATGGCATATCTAGTTCTCACATTCACAAGAGAGGGCATTAAAATTTTCAACCAGGGAAATTTGAATGCCAAAGTGCAGGGCTCTTCCCCATGCTCTGGAGCTGAAGCCACCAGCTGGAGAGAGAGAGAAAGCATTTCCTACACACCAAACTTGTGTGGTCATGTCATACACATCTGTGCCGGAACGAGAGAGGCCCTTCGAGCCATCGCTTTGCAATACCATAAACAAGCACAGAGAGAGGAATATTTGCCCTGCCCCGTCACTGTTCCTCAGTGAGACACCACCTTTTCCAATGTGAGACTTGAGTAGTGCTTCATTTGGCATTACTATCACTATTACTGATTATGATAAATTAGTTTTACAGAATGCTTTAGAAGAGATTTCATATACACTGATTTGCTTGTACAATACTCTGTACATGGTACGTAGATGAGGTTAACAAATAGAGGTTAAGTGACATATTCAAAGTTACAACTTCTGCACTCCTTATGTGTAAATCCTGTTCCTGACGTAACTGAGAGATTATAATTGAGAGATTACAACAAACCCTGTTTTTTATTTTATTTTTTGCATCTAATTAGAATGAAATCATACTCTTGGGGTATAGGTTGTGAGGATCAGCTTTGTTGTTTTAACAGAAACCTCATTCTGTATTTCTTTATGCAAAAACAAGGTAAGGACATTTGGTGGAAGAGCCAGCAAACCCCACTAGAGTGCAATAGCCGATGTCATCGCCGCGCCCTCCGAACTCATGAACGTGTCCGGCAGAGAAACCACCCACGCCGTCAGCCACTTTATCCTCATGGGCTTTCCCTCCAGGCCCGAAGCGCAGCTCCTCTACTTCGGGCACTTCTCTGCGGCCTACACCCTGACCCTGATGGGGGAACGCGGCCGTTGCCTGCGCTGTGCGGTGGGACCGACGCCTTCACAGCCCGATCGATGTACATCCTCTTGGGGAATTTCTCTCTCCTGGAACTATGTTATGTCACCACCACCACCGTCCCCAACATGTTGGCCAGCTACCCGTCCACAAGCAAGTCCATCTCCTTTGTGAGCTGTCTTGTGCAGTTCTCCTTCTTCTCTTCCGGGTGCGAAGAGGGCTTCTTCCTTTGCATCATGGCCTTTGACAGGCACCTTGCCGTGTGCCGCCCTCCGCGTTACCCGCGCATCATGACCAGACAGCTGTGCACGGGCCTCGTCGTCCTTGGATGGTCGTGTGGGTTCACCCTCCTACCTACCGCCAGTTGTCCTCATTTCTCAGCTGCCCTACCGTGGCCCAAACACCATCAGCCATTTCGTGTGTGATCCTGTCCCACTGATGGTGCTGTCGTGTTCTGATGACACCACCACACAGTTCATTTACTCGACCTTCAATTCTGTTTTCATGATCGGCCCCCTTCTCTTTATCCTTTGCTCCTACGCTCTGGTGACTCTGGCTGTGCTACGGATGCCCTCAGCAGCGGGCAAACGCAAGGCTTTCTCCACTTGTGCTTCTCATCTGGCTGTGGTGATCCTGTTTCTTTGGCTCTGTTACGGTGATGTGCGTTAGTCCCGGATCGGGACACCCAGTGGACATGGAAAAAATCGTTACTTTGTTTTATTCTGTGAAAACACCTCTGTGCATTCCGCTAATATATAGGCTCAGGAACAAGGAGATGAAGGCTGCTCTGAGGAAGATCCTGAGGACTGCCCAAGGTATTCATAAAATACAAAGAGCCAAATTCTTCTCTCAAACGCAACTGATCTCAAGACATGAGTGATATATTTGTCGACAAATTCATTAACTTTTATTAAGAAACTACTATAATGAGGGCCCATTATCATCCTAAGCAAGATGCAGTAATGTTATTTAAGAATGTTTTAACTAACAAGTGAATGCAACTGTGTTGAAGTTAGTATCAAGTAAATGAAATGATATGTATGTAAGTCAATCAGTCTCTATATGTAATTCAATTTCTAAAGAGAAGGTAGAAGCATGCTGTGCATTGCTGAGTTGAATTAACTAATATACATGTAGTAGAGATCATAGATTGCTTTGGGGATTAACACTCCAAACCAGTAGTTCTCCACTAACACGCACTGATTGATAAAGAAGTCTCGAATTTGAAGGAAGTCGCCGTGCCAGAGTGTAGCATGTGACTTGACTTTAAGGAAACAGAATAATAGCCGTGGCTGGACGGTAGTGATTGTTTAGGGTGTACAAGACAAGAATTAGGAATTTAAAGGTATTACTAACTTAGAATATAGCAAATAAAAGAGCTAAACATAAGAACCGGGGCACTACTCAGGGCATAACCCACTTTCGGGTAAATCCCATTTGAGTAACAGCTTCCGGTACTACTTGTAGTTTAGTGTTAGTACTGTGTGACTGTTTTTAAACTGCCATAAGCATCCTTAATACTAATACGACTTCTACTGCGTTTCTGTTGCCATTTTTTTTTTTTCAAACATGGCTCTTCAACACATACTTTAAAAGAATCATAGTATGAAATGCAATTTTTACCAAATTGTAATTTGTAGTCTTCAAGAAGTCAATTCCTCTACAAAGTGAGGTGCCGCATCAATTGGGTTTTGTTTCATGAACAATCTGGGTTGAGAATACTTTCTGAAGATTAAAAGGCAGGATTTTTGAGTTCGGGGAAAGAAGTGGTTATCTTTCTTCTACTTCACAAAAGAAACAAAGAGCTGGACAATTGCCTGAAAGGTACGTCATATTGGAAGAAAATATGAACAATTTAGGACTTCGTGCACATGAACTACAACAGTAGATTTACAGTGCCGATGGCTTTAACACCGATTTTCATTCACGAAGGTTAAGGAATGTTTGTGACAATTCCATTCGTCTTTCATAATCACAGAAGAAAAAGGAAAAAGAAGAGATTCTTAATAAAACAGTGTGTTGATTGTGATAAAGGTGGAAGTGCCCGTTATTTGTTATTGCCTTTATTCTTGACCAACGTTTTCTCACCGATCTTAAATTCCACCTCATATTGTTTCTTTTTTGTATCATCAATATACGATTACATGAGCAGCATTGTGGTTACTAGATTCCTCCCATTATCAAGTCCCCACCACATACGCCATTACAGTCACTCTCCATCAGCATAGTAAGATGCTACAGAGCAGAGTCACTACTTGTATTCTCTGTGCCATGCGGTCTTCCCCTCCCCACCCCCACATTACCTGTGCTAATCACAACGCCCTTTATTCCCTTCTCCCATACTTCCCACCCACCACCACACCCAGTCCTTTTCTCTTTGACAACTGTTAGTCCATTCTTGGGTTCTGTGAGTTTGCTATTTTGTTCTTTCAGTTTTCCCTTTGTTCTTATGCTCCACAGATGAGTGAAAAATCATTTGGCACTTCTCTTTCTCTGCTTGGCTTATTTTATTTCACTGAGCATAAATAATAGCCTCCCGCTCCATTCATGTTGTTGCAAATGTGTAGGATTCGTTCTCTTCTTACGGCTGAAGAATATTCCATTGTGTATATAGACCACTTCTTCTTTATCCATACACCTACTGATGGACACTTAGGTGGCTTCCATTTCTTGGCTACTGTAAATAGTGCTGCGATAAACATAGGGGTGCATATGTCTTTTTGAAACTGGGCTCCTGCGTTCTTAGGGTAAATTCCTAGGAGTGGAATTCCTGGGTCAAATGGTATTTTTTTTTTTTTTATTTCTGGTCTTTTGAGGAATCTCCACACCGCTTTCCGCAATGGTTGAACTACTTTACATTCCCACCAGCAGTGTAGGAGGGTTCCCCTTTCTCTGCATCCTAACCAACACTTGTTGTTCCCATTCTTTTCCATGTTGGCCGTACTAACTGGTGTGAGGTGGTATCTCACTGTGGTTTTAATTTGCATTCCCTGATGATCAGTGATGTGGAGCATCTTTTCATGTGCCTGTTGGCCATCTGAATTCCTTCTTTGGAGAAGTGCCTGTTCGGATCCTCCACCCATTTTTTAATAGGGTTATTTGCTTTTCGGGTGTTGAGGCATGTGAGTTGTTGATGTATTTTGGATGTTAACCCCTTGTTGGATATGTCATTTACAAATATATTCTCCCATGCTGATGGACACCTTTTTGTTCCGCTGATGGCGTCCCCTGCTGTAAAGGAGATTTTAGCATGATGTAGTCGCCTTTGTTCCTTTTTTAGTTTGCTTCCCTTGCCCGAGGACACGCGTCCAGGAAAAAGTTGCTCATGTTTATATTCAAGAGATTTTTGCCTATGTTTTCTTCTAAGAGCTTTATGGTTTCATGACTTACATTCAGGTCCTTGATCCATTTTGAGTTTACTTTCCTGTATGAGGTTAGACAGTAATCCAGTTTCATTCTCTTACATGTAGCTGTACAGTTTTGCCCCACACCAGCTGTTGGAGAGGCTGTCAATTCCCCATTGTATATGCATGGCTCCTTTATCATATAATAATTAACCATATATGTTTGGGTGAACATCTGGACTCTCTATTGTGTTCCACTGGTCTGTGCCAGTACCAAAGTGTCTTGATTACGGTGGCTTTGTAGTAGAGCTTGAAGTTGGGAAGTGAGATCCCCCTGCTTTATTCTTCCTTCTCAGGATTGCTTTGGCTATTCGGGGGTCTTTGGTGGTTCCACGTGAATTTTAGACATATTTGTTCCAGTTTGTTGAAGAATGCTGTTGGTACTTTGGTAGGGATACTGCATTGAATCTGTAGATTTCTTTAGGCAGGATGGCCATTTTGACAATATTAATTCTTCCTAGCCAAGAGCATGGAATGAATTTCCATTTGTGTCCTCTTTAATTTCCCTTAAGAGTGTCTTGTAGATTTCCAGGTATAGGTCTTTCACTTCCTTCGTTAGGTTTCCAGGTATAGGTCTTTCACTTCCTTCGTTAGGTTTCCAGGTATAGGTCTTTCACTTCCTTCGTTAGGTTTCCAGGTATAGGTCTTTCACTTCCTTCGTTAGGTTTACTCCTAGGTATTTTATTCTTTTTGATGCAATTGTAAATGGAATTGTTTTCCTGATTTCTCTTTCTGCTCATTCATCATTAGTGTACACGAATGCAACAGATTTCTGTGTATTAATGTTGTATCCCACAGCTTTGCTGAGTTCACATACTAGATCTAGTAGTTTTGGAGTGGATTCTTTAGGGTTTTTTTTATATACAGTATCATGTCATCTGCAAACAGGGACAGTTTAACTTCTTCCTTACCAATATGAATGCCTTTTGTTCCTTTGTGTCGTCTGATTGCCGTGGCTAGGACCTCAAGAACTAGGTCGTATAAAAGTGGGGAGAGTGGGCATCCTTTTCTTGTTCCTGGTCTTAAGGGGAAAGCTTTCAGCTTCTCGCTTTTATGCATAATGTTGGCTGTGGGTTTGTCATATATGGCCTTTATTATGTTGAGGGACTTGCCCTCTATACCCATTTTGCTGAGAGTTTTCCTCATGAACGGATGTCGAATTTTGTCGAATGCTCTTTCAGCATCTATGGAGATGACCGTGTGGTTTTTGCCCTTCTTTTCATTGATGTGGTAGTCGATGTTGATGAATTTTCAAATGTAGCACCATCCTTGCATGCCTGGGAGGAATCCCACTTGATCGTGGTGGATGATACTTCTGATCGATCTTTGAATTCGGTTTGCTAATATTTTCTTGAATATTTTTGCATCTATGTTCATCATGAATATTGGTCGATAATTTTCTTTTATTTATTTTTTCCGTGTGTTTGCATGGTTTGGATATTAGAGTGATGTTGGCCACATAGAATGAGTTTGGGAGTATTTCCACCTCTTCTACTTTTAGAAAGACTTTAAGGAGGATGGGTATTAGGTCTTCACTAAATGTTTGATAAAATTCAGCAGTGAAACCTTCTGGTCCAGGGATTTGGTTCTTGGGTAGTTTTCTGATTACCGATTCAACTTCATTACTGGTAATTGGTCTGTTTAGATTTTCTGTTTCTTACTAGGTCAGTCTAGGAAGTCGTATTTTTCTAGAAAGTTGCCCATTTCCTCTAGGTTTTCCAGTTTGCTAGAATATAATTAATTTTTCATAGTATTCTCTCATAATACTTGTATTTCTGTGGTGTCCGTAGTGACTTTCCTTCTCTCATTTCTGATTCTGTGTATGTGTGTCGACTCTCTTTTTCTCTTGATAAGTCTGGCTTGGGGTTTATCTATTTTGCTTATTTTCTCATAGAACCAGCTCCTGCTTTCATTCATTCTTCCTATTGTTTGATTCTTCTCGATTTTATTTATTTCCGCTCTAACCCTTATCATGCCCATCCTTCTACTGACTTTGGGCCTCATTTGTTCCTCTTTTCCTAGTTTCATTAATTGTGAGTTTAGATTGTTCATTTGGGCTTGTTCTTCTTTTCTGAGATAGGCCTGTATTGCAATATGCTTCCCTCTTAGCACTCTCTTCGCTGCGTCCCACAGATTTTGCAGGGTTGAATTATCGTTGTCACTTGTCTCCATACATTGCTTGACCTCTGTTTTTATTTGGTCATCGATCCATTGGTTATTAAGGTGCGTGCTGTTAAGCCTCCATGTGTTTCTAAGGCTCTTTTCATGTTCTTTGCATAATTTATTTCTAGGTTCATACTCTCGTCTTCTGAGAAGGTGGTTGGTACAATTTCAATCTTTTTGAATTTACTGAGTCTCTTTTTATGGCCTAGTGTATGATCTATACATGAAAATGTTCCATGTGAACTTGAGAAGAATGTGTATTCTGCTGCTTTTGGGTGTGGAGTCCTGTAGATGACTGCTAGATCCATCTGTTTGAATGTGTTATTCAGTGCCTCTGTCTCCTTACTTATTTTCTGTCTGGCTGACCTGTCCTTTGGAGTGAGTGGTGTGTTGACGTCTCCTAAAATGAATGCATTGCATTGTATTTCCCCCTTTGATTCTGTTAAGTATTTGTTACACATACGTTGGTGATCCTGTGTTGGGTGCATAGATATTTATAACGGTTATATCCTCTTGTTGGACTGACTGCTTTATCGTTATATAATGTCCTTCTTCATCTCCGGTTATTTTCCTTGTTTTGAAGTCTATTTTGTCTGATACAAGTTCTGCAACTCCTGCTTTTCTCTCCCCACGAATTGCATGAAATCTCTTTTTTCCATCCCTTCAGTATCAGTCTGTGTATGTCTTTGGGTGTGAAGTGAGTCTCTTGTACGCAGCATATAGATGGGCCTTGTTATTTGATCCATTCAGTGACTCTATGTCTTTTGATAGTGCATTCAGTGCATTTACATTTAGGGTGATTATCGATAGGAATGTATTTATTGCCATTGCAGGCTTTAGGTTTGTAGCTACCAAAGGTTCAAGGGTTATTTCTTTACTATCTAACAGTCTAATTTAACTTGCTTAGTGCTCTATTACAAACAGAAACTAAAGGTTCTTTTCTTTTTCCTCGTTTTTCTTCCTCCTCCATTCTTCAAATATTAGCTAGCATATTCTGTACTCATTCCCTACCCCTTGATTCAATTTGGGGGTAGCTGATTTCATTTCCCATCTGCTTAGTTGTTGTTCTACTTTGCTGTGCTTTTATTTCCACTGGTGACAGCTATTTAGCCCTAGGAATACTTCTATCTACGGCAGGCCATCCAAAATGAACTGTAAAGGTGGTTTTCGGGACATAAATTCTCTCAGTTTCTGCTTCTCTGAAAATTGTTTTAATCCCACCTTCAAATTTAAATGATAACCTTTCCGGGTAGGCTATTCTTGGTTCAAGGCCCTTCTGCTTCATTGCGTTACATACATCAAGTCACTCCCTGCTGGCCTGTAAGGTTTCTATTGAGAAGTCTGATGATAGCCTGATGGGTTTTCCTTTGTATGTGATCTTTTTCCTCTCTAGCTGCTTTCAAAACTCTATCCTCGCCCTCGATCTTTGCCATTTTAAGTACTATATGTCTTGGTGTTGTCTTCCTTCGGTCCCTTGTGTTGGGAGATCTGTGAATCTCCATGGCCTGAGAGACTATTATCTCCTTCCCCAGACTGGGGAAGTTTTCAGCAATTACCTCCTCATGACACTTTCTATCCCTTTTTCTCTGTCTTCTTCTTCTGGTAGTCTTCAAATATGAATACGGTTCCGTTTGGATTCATCACACAGTTCACTCACTATTCTTTCATTCCTAGAGATCCTTTTTTCTCTCTGTGCCTGTTTCTTTGTATTCCTCGTCTCTAGTTTCTATTCTCTTCACCAACTCTTCTACTACATCTAATCTGCCTTTAAATCCCTCCTTTGTATGTTTCGTTTCAGACATGGAATTTCTTAATGATTGAACCTCCATCCTAAATTCATCCCTGAGTAATTAAAATGGCAAAGATCAAGGATAAGGACAGACTATTGAAAACAGCCACAGAGAGAAATAAGATCACATACAAAAGACATGCCATCAGGCTAACTTCTTCTCAGCAGAAACATTACAGGCCAGAAGGGAGTGGCATGATGTATTTAATGCAATAAAGCACAATGGCCTAAAACCAAGAATACCTTATCCAGCAAGATTACCATTTAAATTTGAAGGAGGGATTAAACAACTTCCAGATAAGCAAAAGCTGAGAGAATTTACCTTCCACAAACCATCTCTACATTGTATTTTGGAGGGACTGCTGTAGATGGAAGTGTTCCTAAGGTCTAATAGCTGTCACTAGAGGTAAGAAAAGCACAGTAAAGAAAGTAGAACAGCTAATTACTAAGAAAATGCAAAATTAAATTTACTGTCCCCAAAGCCAACCGAAGAATAGACAAAGAGTACAGAATATAACACCTAATACATGAGGAATGGAGGAAGAAGAAAAAGGAGAAAAAGAAAAGAACCTTTGGATTGTGTTTACGATAGCATATTAAGTTTAAGTTACGTTAGACTCTTAGATAGTAAGGAAGTTAACCTTGAACCTTTGGTAACCAAGAATCTAAAGTCCGCAATGGCAATAAGTGCATAACTATCGATAATCACCCTAAATGTAAATGGACTGAATGTACCAACCGGAAGACATAGAGTCATTGAATGGATAAAAAAACAAGACCCATCTATATGCTACCTGCGAGAGACTCACTTGAAACCCAAAGACATACACAGACTAAAAGTGAAGGGATGGAAAAATATATTTCATGCAACTAACAAGGAGAAAAAAAATCAGGAGTTGCGGTACTTGTATCAGGCAAAATAGACTTCAAAACAAAGAAAGTCACAACCGATAAAGAAGGACATTACATAATGATAAAGGGGTCAATCCAATAAGAGGAAATAAACATTATAAATACCTATGCTCCCAACACAGGAGCACCTACAAATGTGAACCCATTACAAACAGAATTAAAAGGGGAAATAGAATACAATGCATTCATTCTAGGAGACTTCAACACTCCAGTAACTCTGAGGGACAGATCAACAAGACAGAAAATAAGTAAGGACATACAGGCATTGAACAACACATTAGAACAGATGGACCTAACATACATCTACAGAACTCAACACCCAAAAGCAGCAGAATACACATTCTTCTCAAGTGCACCTGGAACGTTTTCAAGAATAGATCATAGACTAGACCACAGCAACAGCCTTGGCAAATTCAAAAAGATTGAAATTGTACCAACCAGTTTCTCAGACCAGAAAGGTATGAAACTAGAAATAAATGCTGCAAAGAAAATGAAATATCCCACAAATACATGGAGGTTTCACAGTATGCTCCTAAATAACCAATGGATCAATGACCAAATAAAAACATAGATCCTGCAATATATGGAGACAAATGACAATAATTCAAGAGCACAAACTCTGTGGGATGCGGCCAAGGGCATGCTGAGAGGAAAGTATATTGCAATACAGGCCCACCTCAGGAAAGAAGGACAATCCCATATGAGCAGTCTAAACTCACAATTAATGAAACCAGAAAAAGAAGAACAAATGAGGCCCAAAGTCAGTACAAGGAGTGACACAATAAAGATTGGAGCAGAAATAAATAAAATTGAGAAGACTAAAACAATAGAAAGAATCAATGAAAGCAAGAGCTAGTTCTTCGAGAAGATAAACAAAATAGATAAACCCCTAGCCAAACTTAACAAGGAAGGAAAGAGAGTCTGCCCACATAAACAGAATCAGAAATGAGAAAGGAAAAGAATCCCTATGGACACCAGAGAAATGCAGAGAATTATTAGAGAATACCATGAAAAATTATGTGGTAACAAACTGGATAACCTAGAAGAAATGGACAACTTTCTAGAAAAACACAACCTTCCAACGCTGACCAAAGAGGAAACAGAAAATCTGAACAGACCAATTGCCAGCAACGAAATTGAACTGGTAATCAGAAAAACTACCCAAGAACAAAACTCCTGGACCAGATGGCTTCACCATTGAATTTAATCAAACATTTAGGGAAGACCTAATACTCATCCCCCTTAAAGTTTCCCACAGAACAGAAGAGGTGGGAATACTTCCAAAATCATTGTATGAGGCCAGCCCCCATCACTCTAATACCAAAACCAGGCAAAGACACCACAAAAAAAGGAAAATTACAGACCAATATCCCTGATGGACATAGACGCAAAATCACTCAACAAAATATTAGCAAACCAAATTCAAAAATACATCAAAAAGATCATCCATCATGATCAAGTAGGATTTCTTCCGGGGAGGCTAGGATGGTACATTGGAAAATCCATCAACATCCTCAACCACATCAACAAAAAGTAGGACAAAAACCAACACCATTCACGATAAAAAACTCTCAACAAAATGGGTATGGAAGGCAAGTACCTCGACATAATAAAGGCCATATATGACAAACCCACAGCCAACATTATACATAACAGCGAGAAGCTGAAAGCTTTCCCCTTAAGACCAGGAACAAGACAAGGATGCCCAGTGTCCCCACTTCTATTTAACATAGTACTGGAGGTCGTAGCCACGGCCATCAGGCAACACAAAGAAATAAAAGGCATCCAGATCGGCAAGGAAGTAGTTTAACTGTCCCTGTTTGCAAATGCCACGACATTGTAAATAAAAAAACCCTCAGGAATCCACTCCAAAACTACTAGATCTAATATCTGAATTCAGCAAAGTTGCAGGACGCAAAAGTAATACGCAGATTTCTGTGGCATTCCTATACGCTAACAATGAACTAGCAGAGAGAGAAATCAGGAAAACCAATTCCATTCACAATTGCATCAAAAAGAATAAAACACCTAGGAATAAACCTAACCAAGGAACCGAAAGACCTATCCTCTGAAAACTACAAGACGCTCATGAGAGAAATTAAAGAAGATATCAATAAATGGAGACACATCCATGCTCATGGATAGGAAGAATTAATATTGCCAAAATGGCCATCCTGCCTAAAGCAGTCTATAGATTCAATGCAATTCCTATCAAAATCCCAACAGCATCCTTCAACCAACTAGAGAAAATAGGCCTAAAATTCATATGGAACCACAAAAGACCCCGACTAGCCAAAGCAATCGTGAGAAGGAAGAATAAAGCAGGGGGGATTACGCTCCCCCACTTCAAGCTCTAGTACAAAGCCACAGTAATCAAGACAATTCGGTACTGGCACAAGAACAGTCCCATAGACCAGTATGGGAGAATATATTTGTAAGTGACATATCTGACAAGGGGTTAACATCCAAAACATATAAAGAACTTACATGCCTCAACACCCAAAAAGGCAAATAACCCAGAGAACAAATGGCAGAGGCTATGAAGAGACAGTTCTCCAAAGAGAAATTCCGATGGCCAACAAGCACATGAAAAGATGCTCCACATCACTAATCATCAGGGAAATGCAAATTAAAACCACAATGAGATATCACCTCACACCAGTAAGGATGGCCAGCATCGAAAAGACTGAGAACAACAAATGCTGGCGAGGATGCAGAGAAAGGGGAACCCCTCCCCCCCTACACTGCTGGTGGGAATGTAACGTAGTTCAAGACGTTGTGGCAAGCAATACGGAGGTTCCTCAAAACACTAAAAATAGAAATACCATTTGACTCTGGAATCCCACTCCTTGTAATTTACCCAAAGAATACAACTTCTCAGATTCAGAAAGACATATGCACCCTTTTGTTTATTACATCACTTTTTACAATGGCCAAGATACGGAAGCAACCTAAGTGTCCATCTGTAGATGAACGGATAAGGAAGATGTGGTACACATACACAATGCAATACTATCCAGCCATAAGAAAGAAACAAATCCTATCATTTGCAACAACATGGATGGGGCTGGAGGACATTATGCTCAGTGAAATAAGCCAGGCAGAGAAAGACAAGTGCCAAATGATTTCCCTCTTTTGTGGAGTATAACAATGAAGCAAAACTGAAGGAACAAAATGGCAGCAGACTCAGAGACTCCAAGAATGAACTAGAGGTTACCAAAGGGGAGGGGTGTGGGAGGGCAGGTGGGGAGGGAGGGAGAAGGGGATGGAAGTGTATTACGTTTAGTACACATGGTGTGAGGGATCACGGGGAGAACAGTGTAGCACAGAGAAGGACATAGTGTATCCTTGGCATCTTGCTGCACTGATGGACAGTGACTGCACTGGGGCATGGGTGGGGACTTGATAATAGGGGAAAATGTAGTACCCACATTGTTTTTTCACGTGAAACCATCATAAGAGTGTATATCAATCATACCTTAATAAAAAAATGTTTTTAAAAAGCTGCCTGTTAGGCTCTCTTTAAAACCCTATTTAAAATGGTAACTCCTCTTCATTTCCAATCTACCCCTCTCACAACACTTCGTTTTCCTCAAATGAAAAATATTAAAATGACTTATTCACTGATTGACTTTTTTTTCTGTTGCTGCCCACACACAGTCTTCAGTTGAAATGTGCTATGCAAGCAGGAATTTGTTTCTATTTCGTTTACCCTGCTATACCCCCAGTGCGGGTGAAGCCCTCAATAAACATTTGTTGAGTAACCCTGTACCAGTCTTAACACTTAAATGTCATGTTTAAAGAGCTATCATAAAATTACAACTGAAATGTCTCTAAAATGACAAATCTGAAAATATGGGTGAGGAAAGAACTCTTTCTCTTTCTTCAAAAATAGAGACAGGGAGTTTTAATGATACGTCTTGCTAGTGCAGCTATGACGACAAGCTTCTTACCATTTACTTTAATGCCCAGGAACCTTCGGCAATGACTGGTTAGTGGAGGCATGAGAAAAGATAAGGACCTAGTTCTGTGCATGCACCATTCCTCAGGGAATAGCAGACATTGGGATTTGAGTACAAAGGAATGAAATTCAAAAACAATCTCATCTGCTGAAGAAATAGTTATATCAGGGGAGAGGGTCCCAAATGTCAAAAGGCCATGATGCAAGGAAATAATATAAACAGTTATGTGCATCTAGGATTTTTATTTTGACTACAAATATGAGCTTTGAAGGCAGCAAGAAACATCTCTCAAAATTCACTCTTTGCAACTCACGGCAGGTGGCATTACCGGATCACCCAATTTTTCACAAGTCCCTCGCATGCTTTTTGCTCCGGGGTAATATTTTCTCCCCACCCCCACCCCCCACCCGCCCTCTGACCTTTCTTCTCCACATGTATCCACATAACTGAAACTCTGCATGCTCTATTGCAAATGCTTAGTTTACCACATAAGTGGATTTACTGGCAAATGCTTTCTTCTTGTTCTGAAAATGTAAGTATCAGAATAAAATTCAGAGACAAGGTTTCAAAATATTAGTCTTTCTCTTATATCCTCAAATCTTGGAAATATTAATGAGTATTATGCACAAGAGGCCTGGAGAGAGTGTATGAAAATGTTTAACTGATAAATTACGGGGGACAGATTTATTATCAGTATCCTGGTGAATTTTGTTGCTTGTTCAATAGACCAAAAAAATGACAAAATTTCTGATTCCACTCTAATATCATATCTCTCCCACCCACATAGTGCAATCTGTTTCACTAATTTAATATGACTTGGTTTCATGGCAAATGACCTGTCCTTAAAGGACAAACCGTTCAGCGTCTGTGTGCTTCCTGTTTCTTGCATTTGCGGGATCTTTGCATTGTGACTTTTAAAGTGTGTGGACCCAAGCGATACTGTTCGGAAAACCCAGATGTGTGGGTATTAATACTGATCTGATTTACCATGGGGTCCCAAGGTCAGTGAAAATGACTAAGATAGCTTGGAGTAGGGCACCAACATATCAGGACACAGGCCAGAGCATGACAGACAAAAATGAAGTGAGTTTTAAAAACTCAGTCAAATTCAGTTATGAAGATAACCACTAAGACCTGTGTGGCAACTAAACGAGCTTTTTCATCAACAAAAGAAACAGCAGAATAGTTTGTGGGCATCCTATAAGTATGTTATTTTTGAAATGTACTCATATCAGCAGCCTCTCACATTAATAGTAATATCATGCTTTTTTTTTTTTCTCTTTGCCTCTGTGTATTCTGTGTGCTACTTGTGCTGAAGTACAATTTAAATGCTCGTAAGTGAAACGCACTCTGTTTTTCATTCCTAATGAATTTCCAAGATTCACTAACTCTACAATTTGCTGTCTCCAGAAAAGATGACATTTATTATTGCCCACATACTGTACAACAATCTCAGCTGAGAAAGTTACACAACTATTCAGAATAAAAATACTAAGTAATCCTTTTTTGAAAAGTATTCACTATACAATCATAACAAATCAAGAGAGGAATTTTTTGTCTTACAGGCCGAACAAAACACACACACACACACACACACACACACGCAAACGCAAACACGAACCAAAAAAAGTCCCCTCATATAATTTGAGAAATCTGGGACCTGCCCTAATTGCCACCTGAGATGATGTGATTGTTATGGGAAACAGACTGAACTACCAGACTCCATTCAGAAAAGGTGCAGTCCACATAGCCTCATGGGCAATGAGATTATAAACAGCAGTCTTTCCACTTAATGCCAAATGTGGTGACGGCCATGAGTAGGTTTCTAAGGAGACAAGACATAGAAAAAGTTAAGCTTTGATTCAGTAACAACAAACTGGAGAAAGTTCAGGAGCAGGAGGGAGGGAAGCAAGACATTCCATGTCAACAGAAAATGCCTTGAATGGCCACAAATGTACCAGAGGCAAGTATAAAAACAAAAACACTTCAAACACAGAAAGGAGCAATCGAAGCGATTTAGAACACCACACACACAAATCTGAACATGCAAGTGAACTTTACCACCACACTTTTGGAAAAATTGGCCAAGTCTCATCCCATCAACAGTCCAGCCACTCAGAGCAGTGGCTCTCCCTAAGGTCAGGTGCCCCAAATGGCATATCTAGTTCTCACATTCACAAGAGAGGGCATTAAAATTTTCAACCAGGGAAATTTGAATGCCAAAGTGCAGGGCTCTTCCCCATGCTCTGGAGCTGAAGCCACCAGCTGGAGAGAGAGAGAAAGCATTTCCTACACACCAAACTTGTGTGGTCATGTCATACACATCTGTGCCGGAACGAGAGAGGCCCTTCGAGCCATCGCTTTGCAATACCATAAACAAGCACAGAGAGAGGAATATTTGCCCTGCCCCGTCACTGTTCCTCAGTGAGACACCACCTTTTCCAATGTGAGACTTGAGTAGTGCTTCATTTGGCGTTACTATCACTATTACTGATTATGATAAATTAGTTTTACAGAATGCTTTAGAAGAGATTTCATATACACTGATTTGCTTGTACAATACTCTGTACATGGTACGTAGATGAGGTTAACAAATAGAGGTTAAGTGACATATTCAAAGTTACAACTTCTGCACTCCTTATGTGTAAATCCTGTTCCTGACGTAACTGAGAGATTATAATTGAGAGATTACAACAAACCCTGTTTTTTATTTTATTTTTTGCATCTAATTAGAATGAAATCATACTCTTGGGGTATAGGTTGTGAGGATCAGCTTTGTTGTTTTAACAGAAACCTCATTCTGTATTTCTTTATGCAAAAACAAGGTAAGGACATTTGGTGGAAGAGCCAGCAAACCCCACTAGAGTGCAATAGCCGATGTCATCGCCGCGCCCTCCGAACTCATGAACGTGTCCGGCAGAGAAACCACCCACGCCGTCAGCCACTTTATCCTCATGGGCTTTCCCTCCAGGCCCGAAGCGCAGCTCCTCTACTTCGGGCACTTCTCTGCGGCCTACACCCTGACCCTGATGGGGGAACGCGGCCGTTGCCTGCGCTGTGCGGTGGGACCGACGCCTTCACAGCCCGATCGATGTACATCCTCTTGGGGAATTTCTCTCTCCTGGAACTATGTTATGTCACCACCACCACCGTCCCCAACATGTTGGCCAGCTACCCGTCCACAAGCAAGTCCATCCATCTCCTTTGTGAGCTGTCTTGTGCAGTTCTCCTTCTTCTCTTCCGGGTGCGAAGAGGGCTTCTTCCTTTGCATCATGGCCTTTGACAGGCACCTTGCCGTGTGCCGCCCTCCGCGTTACCCGCGCATCATGACCAGACAGCTGTGCACGGGCCTCGTCGTCCTTGGATGGTCGTGTGGGTTCACCCTCCTACCTACCGCCAGTTGTCCTCATTTCTCAGCTGCCCTACCGTGGCCCAAACACCATCAGCCATTTCGTGTGTGATCCTGTCCCACTGATGGTGCTGTCGTGTTCTGATGACACCACCACACAGTTCATTTACTCGACCTTCAATTCTGTTTTCATGATCGGCCCCCTTCTCTTTATCCTTTGCTCCTACGCTCTGGTGACTCTGGCTGTGCTACGGATGCCCTCAGCAGCGGGCAAACGCAAGGCTTTCTCCACTTGTGCTTCTCATCTGGCTGTGGTGATCCTGTTTCTTTGGCTCTGTTACGGTGATGTGCGTTAGTCCCGGATCGGGACACCCAGTGGACATGGAAAAAATCGTTACTTTGTTTTATTCTGTGAAAACACCTCTGTGCATTCCGCTAATATATAGGCTCAGGAACAAGGAGATGAAGGCTGCTCTGAGGAAGATCCTGAGGACTGCCCAAGGTATTCATAAAATACAAAGAGCCAAATTCTTCTCTCAAACGCAACTGATCTCAAGACATGAGTGATATATTTGTCGACAAATTCATTAACTTTTATTAAGAAACTACTATAATGAGGGCCCATTATCATCCTAAGCAAGATGCAGTAATGTTATTTAAGAATGTTTTAACTAACAAGTGAATGCAACTGTGTTGAAGTTAGTATCAAGTAAATGAAATGATATGTATGTAAGTCAATCAGTCTCTATATGTAATTCAATTTCTAAAGAGAAGGTAGAAGCATGCTGTGCATTGCTGAGTTGAATTAACTAATATACATGTAGTAGAGATCATAGATTGCTTTGGGGATTAACACTCCAAACCAGTAGTTCTCCACTAACACGCACTGATTGATAAAGAAGTCTCGAATTTGAAGGAAGTCGCCGTGCCAGAGTGTAGCATGTGACTTGACTTTAAGGAAACAGAATAATAGCCGTGGCTGGACGGTAGTGATTGTTTAGGGTGTACAAGACAAGAATTAGGAATTTAAAGGTATTACTAACTTAGAATATAGCAAATAAAAGAGCTAAACATAAGAACCGGGGCACTACTCAGGGCATAACCCACTTTCGGGTAAATCCCATTTGAGTAACAGCTTCCGGTACTACTTGTAGTTTAGTGTTAGTACTGTGTGACTGTTTTTAAACTGCCATAAGCATCCTTAATACTAATACGACTTCTACTGCGTTTCTGTTGCCATTTTTTTTTTTCAAACATGGCTCTTCAACACATACTTTAAAAGAATCATAGTATGAAATGCAATTTTTACCAAATTGTAATTTGTAGTCTTCAAGAAGTCAATTCCTCTACAAAGTGAGGTGCCGCATCAATTGGGTTTTGTTTCATGAACAATCTGGGTTGAGAATACTTTCTGAAGATTAAAAGGCAGGATTTTTGAGTTCGGGGAAAGAAGTGGTTATCTTTCTTCTACTTCACAAAAGAAACAAAGAGCTGGACAATTGCCTGAAAGGTACGTCATATTGGAAGAAAATATGAACAATTTAGGACTTCGTGCACATGAACTACAACAGTAGATTTACAGTGCCGATGGCTTTAACACCGATTTTCATTCACGAAGGTTAAGGAATGTTTGTGACAATTCCATTCGTCTTTCATAATCACAGAAGAAAAAGGAAAAAGAAGAGATTCTTAATAAAACAGTGTGTTGATTGTGATAAAGGTGGAAGTGCCCGTTATTTGTTATTGCCTTTATTCTTGACCAACGTTTTCTCACCGATCTTAAATTCCACCTCATATTGTTTCTTTTTTGTATCATCAATATACGATTACATGAGCAGCATTGTGGTTACTAGATTCCTCCCATTATCAAGTCCCCACCACATACGCCATTACAGTCACTCTCCATCAGCATAGTAAGATGCTACAGAGCAGAGTCACTACTTGTATTCTCTGTGCCATGCGGTCTTCCCCTCCCCACCCCCACATTACCTGTGCTAATCACAACGCCCTTTATTCCCTTCTCCCATACTTCCCACCCACCACCACACCCAGTCCTTTTCTCTTTGACAACTGTTAGTCCATTCTTGGGTTCTGTGAGTTTGCTATTTTGTTCTTTCAGTTTTCCCTTTGTTCTTATGCTCCACAGATGAGTGAAAAATCATTTGGCACTTCTCTTTCTCTGCTTGGCTTATTTTATTTCACTGAGCATAAATAATAGCCTCCCGCTCCATTCATGTTGTTGCAAATGTGTAGGATTCGTTCTCTTCTTACGGCTGAAGAATATTCCATTGTGTATATAGACCACTTCTTCTTTATCCATACACCTACTGATGGACACTTAGGTGGCTTCCATTTCTTGGCTACTGTAAATAGTGCTGCGATAAACATAGGGGTGCATATGTCTTTTTGAAACTGGGCTCCTGCGTTCTTAGGGTAAATTCCTAGGAGTGGAATTCCTGGGTCAAATGGTATTTTTTTTTTTTTTATTTCTGGTCTTTTGAGGAATCTCCACACCGCTTTCCGCAATGGTTGAACTACTTTACATTCCCACCAGCAGTGTAGGAGGGTTCCCCTTTCTCTGCATCCTAACCAACACTTGTTGTTCCCATTCTTTTCCATGTTGGCCGTACTAACTGGTGTGAGGTGGTATCTCACTGTGGTTTTAATTTGCATTCCCTGATGATCAGTGATGTGGAGCATCTTTTCATGTGCCTGTTGGCCATCTGAATTCCTTCTTTGGAGAAGTGCCTGTTCGGATCCTCCACCCATTTTTTAATAGGGTTATTTGCTTTTCGGGTGTTGAGGCATGTGAGTTGTTGATGTATTTTGGATGTTAACCCCTTGTTGGATATGTCATTTACAAATATATTCTCCCATGCTGATGGACACCTTTTTGTTCCGCTGATGGCGTCCCCTGCTGTAAAGGAGATTTTAGCATGATGTAGTCGCCTTTGTTCCTTTTTTAGTTTGCTTCCCTTGCCCGAGGACACGCGTCCAGGAAAAAGTTGCTCATGTTTATATTCAAGAGATTTTTGCCTATGTTTTCTTCTAAGAGCTTTATGGTTTCATGACTTACATTCAGGTCCTTGATCCATTTTGAGTTTACTTTCCTGTATGAGGTTAGACAGTAATCCAGTTTCATTCTCTTACATGTAGCTGTACAGTTTTGCCCCACACCAGCTGTTGGAGAGGCTGTCAATTCCCCATTGTATATGCATGGCTCCTTTATCATATAATAATTAACCATATATGTTTGGGTGAACATCTGGACTCTCTATTGTGTTCCACTGGTCTGTGCCAGTACCAAAGTGTCTTGATTACGGTGGCTTTGTAGTAGAGCTTGAAGTTGGGAAGTGAGATCCCCCTGCTTTATTCTTCCTTCTCAGGATTGCTTTGGCTATTCGGGGGTCTTTGGTGGTTCCACGTGAATTTTAGACATATTTGTTCCAGTTTGTTGAAGAATGCTGTTGGTACTTTGGTAGGGATACTGCATTGAATCTGTAGATTTCTTTAGGCAGGATGGCCATTTTGACAATATTAATTCTTCCTAGCCAAGAGCATGGAATGAATTTCCATTTGTGTCCTCTTTAATTTCCCTTAAGAGTGTCTTGTAGATTTCCAGGTATAGGTCTTTCACTTCCTTCGTTAGGTTTCCAGGTATAGGTCTTTCACTTCCTTCGTTAGGTTTCCAGGTATAGGTCTTTCACTTCCTTCGTTAGGTTTCCAGGTATAGGTCTTTCACTTCCTTCGTTAGGTTTACTCCTAGGTATTTTATTCTTTTTGATGCAATTGTAAATGGATTTGTTTTCCTGATTTCTCTTTCTGCTCATTCATCATTAGTGTACACGAATGCAACAGATTTCTGTGTATTAATGTTGTATCCCACAGCTTTGCTGAGTTCACATACTAGATCTAGTAGTTTTGGAGTGGATTCTTTAGGGTTTTTTTATATACAGTATCATGTCATCTGCAAACAGGGACAGTTTAACTTCTTCCTTACCAATATGAATGCCTTTTGTTCCTTTGTGTCGTCTGATTGCCGTGGCTAGGACCTCAAGAACTAGGTCGTATAAAAGTGGGGAGAGTGGGCATCCTTTTCTTGTTCCTGGTCTTAAGGGGAAAGCTTTCAGCTTCTCGCTTTTATGCATAATGTTGGCTGTGGGTTTGTCATATATGGCCTTTATTATGTTGAGGGACTTGCCCTCTATACCCATTTTGCTGAGAGTTTTCCTCATGAACGGATGTCGAATTTTGTCGAATGCTCTTTCAGCATCTATGGAGATGACCGTGTGGTTTTTGCCCTTCTTTTCATTGATGTGGTAGTCGATGTTGATGAATTTTCAAATGTAGCACCATCCTTGCATGCCTGGGAGGAATCCCACTTGATCGTGGTGGATGATACTTCTGATCGATCTTTGAATTCGGTTTGCTAATATTTTCTTGAATATTTTTGCATCTATGTTCATCATGAATATTGGTCGATAATTTTCTTTTATTTATTTTTTCCGTGTGTTTGCATGGTTTGGATATTAGAGTGATGTTGGCCACATAGAATGAGTTTGGGAGTATTTCCACCTCTTCTACTTTTAGAAAGACTTTAAGGAGGATGGGTATTAGGTCTTCACTAAATGTTTGATAAAATTCAGCAGTGAAACCTTCTGGTCCAGGGATTTGGTTCTTGGGTAGTTTTCTGATTACCGACTCAACTTCATTACTGGTAATTGGTCTGTTTAGATTTTCTGTTTCTTACTAGGTCAGTCTAGGAAGTCGTATTTTTCTAGAAAGTTGCCCATTTCCTCTAGGTTTTCCAGTTTGCTAGAATATAATTAATTTTTCATAGTATTCTCTCATAATACTTGTATTTCTGTGGTGTCCGTAGTGACTTTCCTTCTCTCATTTCTGATTCTGTGTATGTGTGTCGACTCTCTTTTTCTCTTGATAAGTCTGGCTTGGGGTTTATCTATTTTGCTTATTTTCTCATAGAACCAGCTCCTGCTTTCATTCATTCTTCCTATTGTTTGATTCTTCTCGATTTTATTTATTTCCGCTCTAACCCTTATCATGCCCATCCTTCTACTGACTTTGGGCCTCATTTGTTCCTCTTTTCCTAGTTTCATTAATTGTGAGTTTAGATTGTTCATTTGGGCTTGTTCTTCTTTTCTGAGATAGGCCTGTATTGCAATATGCTTCCCTCTTAGCACTCTCTTCGCTGCGTCCCACAGATTTTGCAGGGTTGAATTATCGTTGTCACTTGTCTCCATACATTGCTTGACCTCTGTTTTTATTTGGTCATCGATCCATTGGTTATTAAGGTGCGTGCTGTTAAGCCTCCATGTGTTTCTAAGGCTCTTTTCATGTTCTTTGCATAATTTATTTCTAGGTTCATACTCTCGTCTTCTGAGAAGGTGGTTGGTACAATTTCAATCTTTTTGAATTTACTGAGTCTCTTTTTATGGCCTAGTGTATGATCTATACATGAAAATGTTCCATGTGAACTTGAGAAGAATGTGTATTCTGCTGCTTTTGGGTGTGGAGTCCTGTAGATGACTGCTAGATCCATCTGTTCGAATGTGTTATTCAGTGCCTCTGTCTCCTTACTTATTTTCTGTCTGGCTGACCTGTCCTTTGGAGTGAGTGGTGTGTTGACGTCTCCTAAAATGAATGCATTGCATTGTATTTCCCCCTTTGATTCTGTTAAGTATTTGTTACACATACGTTGGTGATCCTGTGTTGGGTGCATAGATATTTATAACGGTTATATCCTCTTGTTGGACTGACTGCTTTATCGTTATATAATGTCCTTCTTCATCTCCGGTTATTTTCCTTGTTTTGAAGTCTATTTTGTCTGATACAAGTTCTGCAACTCCTGCTTTTCTCTCCCCACGAATTGCATGAAATCTCTTTTTTCCATCCCTTCAGTATCAGTCTGTGTATGTCTTTGGGTGTGAAGTGAGTCTCTTGTACGCAGCATATAGATGGGCCTTGTTATTTGATCCATTCAGTGACTCTATGTCTTTTGATAGTGCATTCAGTGCATTTACATTTAGGGTGATTATCGATAGGAATGTATTTATTGCCATTGCAGGCTTTAGGTTTGTAGCTACCAAAGGTTCAAGGGTTATTTCTTTACTATCTAACAGTCTAATTTAACTTGCTTAGTGCTCTATTACAAACAGAAACTAAAGGTTCTTTTCTTTTTCCTCGTTTTTCTTCCTCCTCCATTCTTCAAATATTAGCTAGCATATTCTGTACTCATTCCCTACCCCTTGATTCAATTTGGGGGTAGCTGATTTCATTTCCCATCTGCTTAGTTGTTGTTCTACTTTGCTGTGCTTTTATTTCCACTGGTGACAGCTATTTAGCCCTAGGAATACTTCTATCTACGGCAGGCCATCCAAAATGAACTGTAAAGGTGGTTTTCGGGACATAAATTCTCTCAGTTTCTGCTTCTCTGAAAATTGTTTTAATCCCACCTTCAAATTTAAATGATAACCTTTCCGGGTAGGCTATTCTTGGTTCAAGGCCCTTCTGCTTCATTGCGTTACATACATCAAGTCACTCCCTGCTGGCCTGTAAGGTTTCTATTGAGAAGTCTGATGATAGCCTGATGGGTTTTCCTTTGTATGTGATCTTTTTCCTCTCTAGCTGCTTTCAAAACTCTATCCTCGCCCTCGATCTTTGCCATTTTAAGTACTATATGTCTTGGTGTTGTCTTCCTTCGGTCCCTTGTGTTGGGAGATCTGTGAATCTCCATGGCCTGAGAGACTATTATCTCCTTCCCCAGACTGGGGAAGTTTTCAGCAATTACCTCCTCATGACACTTTCTATCCCTTTTTCTCTGTCTTCTTCTTCTGGTAGTCTTCAAATATGAATACGGTTCCGTTTGGATTCATCACACAGTTCACTCACTATTCTTTCATTCCTAGAGATCCTTTTTTCTCTCTGTGCCTGTTTCTTTGTATTCCTCGTCTCTAGTTTCTATTCTCTTCACCAACTCTTCTACTACATCTAATCTGCCTTTAAATCCCTCCTTTGTATGTTTCGTTTCAGACATGGAATTTCTTAATGATTGAACCTCCATCCTAAATTCATCCCTGAGTAATTAAAATGGCAAAGATCAAGGATAAGGACAGACTATTGAAAACAGCCACAGAGAGAAATAAGATCACATACAAAAGACATGCCATCAGGCTAACTTCTTCTCAGCAGAAACATTACAGGCCAGAAGGGAGTGGCATGATGTATTTAATGCAATAAAGCACAATGGCCTAAAACCAAGAATACCTTATCCAGCAAGATTACCATTTAAATTTGAAGGAGGGATTAAACAACTTCCAGATAAGCAAAAGCTGAGAGAATTTACCTTCCACAAACCATCTCTACATTGTATTTTGGAGGGACTGCTGTAGATGGAAGTGTTCCTAAGGTCTAATAGCTGTCACTAGAGGTAAGAAAAGCACAGTAAAGAAAGTAGAACAGCTAATTACTAAGAAAATGCAAAATTAAATTTACTGTCCCCAAAGCCAACCGAAGAATAGACAAAGAGTACAGAATATAACACCTAATACATGAGGAATGGAGGAAGAAGAAAAAGGAGAAAAAGAAAAGAACCTTTGGATTGTGTTTACGATAGCATATTAAGTTTAAGTTACGTTAGACTCTTAGATAGTAAGGAAGTTAACCTTGAACCTTTGGTAACCAAGAATCTAAAGTCCGCAATGGCAATAAGTGCATAACTATCGATAATCACCCTAAATGTAAATGGACTGAATGTACCAACCGGAAGACATAGAGTCATTGAATGGATAAAAAAACAAGACCCATCTATATGCTACCTGCGAGAGACTCACTTGAAACCCAAAGACATACACAGACTAAAAGTGAAGGGATGGAAAAATATATTTCATGCAACTAACAAGGAGAAAAAAAATCAGGAGTTGCGGTACTTGTATCAGGCAAAATAGACTTCAAAACAAAGAAAGTCACAACCGATAAAGAAGGACATTACATAATGATAAAGGGGTCAATCCAATAAGAGGAAATAAACATTATAAATACCTATGCTCCCAACACAGGAGCACCTACAAATGTGAACCCATTACAAACAGAATTAAAAGGGGAAATAGAATACAATGCATTCATTCTAGGAGACTTCAACACTCCAGTAACTCTGAGGGACAGATCAACAAGACAGAAAATAAGTAAGGACATACAGGCGTTGAACAACACATTAGAACAGATGGACCTAACATACATCTACAGAACTCAACACCCAAAAGCAGCAGAATACACATTCTTCTCAAGTGCACCTGGAACGTTTTCAAGAATAGATCATAGACTAGACCACAGCAACAGCCTTGGCAAATTCAAAAAGATTGAAATTGTACCAACCAGTTTCTCAGACCAGAAAGGTATGAAACTAGAAATAAATGCTGCAAAGAAAATGAAATATCCCACAAATACATGGAGGTTTCACAGTATGCTCCTAAATAACCAATGGATCAATGACCAAATAAAAACATAGATCCTGCAATATATGGAGACAAATGACAATAATTCAAGAGCACAAACTCTGTGGGATGCGGCCAAGGGCATGCTGAGAGGAAAGTATATTGCAACACAGGCCCACCTCAGGAAAGAAGGACAATCCCATATGAGCAGTCTAAACTCACAATTAATGAAACCAGAAAAAGAAGAACAAATGAGGCCCAAAGTCAGTACAAGGAGTGACACAATAAAGATTGGAGCAGAAATAAATAAAATTGAGAAGACTAAAACAATAGAAAGAATCAATGAAAGCAAGAGCTAGTTCTTCGAGAAGATAAACAAAATAGATAAACCCCTAGCCAAACTTAACAAGGAAGGAAAGAGAGTCTGCCCACATAAACAGAATCAGAAATGAGAAAGGAAAAGAATCCCTATGGACACCAGAGAAATGCAGAGAATTATTAGAGAATACCATGAAAAATTATGTGGTAACAAACTGGATAACCTAGAAGAAATGGACAACTTTCTAGAAAAACACAACCTTCCAACGCTGACCAAAGAGGAAACAGAAAATCTGAACAGACCAATTGCCAGCAACGAAATTGAACTGGTAATCAGAAAAACTACCCAAGAACAAAACTCCTGGACCAGATGGCTTCACCATTGAATTTAATCAAACATTTAGGGAAGACCTAATACTCATCCCCCTTAAAGTTTCCCACAGAACAGAAGAGGTGGGAATACTTCCAAAATCATTGTATGAGGCCAGCCCCCATCACTCTAATACCAAAACCAGGCAAAGACACCACAGAAAAAGGAAAATTACAGACCAATATCCCTGATGGACATAGACGCAAAATCACTCAACAAAATATTAGCAAACCAAATTCAAAAATACATCAAAAAGATCATCCATCATGATCAAGTAGGATTTCTTCCGGGGAGGCTAGGATGGTACATTGGAAAATCCATCAACATCCTCAACCACATCAACAAAAAGTAGGACAAAAACCAACACCATTCACGATAAAAAACTCTCAACAAAATGGGTATGGAAGGCAAGTACCTCGACATAATAAAGGCCATATATGACAAACCCACAGCCAACATTATACATAACAGCGAGAAGCTGAAAGCTTTCCCCTTAAGACCAGGAACAAGACAAGGATGCCCAGTGTCCCCACTTCTATTTAACATAGTACTGGAGGTCGTAGCCACGGCCATCAGGCAACACAAAGAAATAAAAGGCATCCAGATCGGCAAGGAAGTAGTTTAACTGTCCCTGTTTGCAAATGCCACGACATTGTAAATAAAAAAACCCTCAGGAATCCACTCCAAAACTACTAGATCTAATATCTGAATTCAGCAAAGTTGCAGGACGCAAAAGTAATACGCAGATTTCTGTGGCATTCCTATACGCTAACAATGAACTAGCAGAGAGAGAAATCAGGAAAACCAATTCCATTCACAATTGCATCAAAAAGAATAAAACACCTAGGAATAAACCTAACCAAGGAACCGAAAGACCTATCCTCTGAAAACTACAAGACGCTCATGAGAGAAATTAAAGAAGATATCAATAAATGGAGACACATCCATGCTCATGGATAGGAAGAATTAATATTGCCAAAATGGCCATCCTGCCTAAAGCAGTCTATAGATTCAATGCAATTCCTATCAAAATCCCAACAGCATCCTTCAACCAACTAGAGAAAATAGGCCTAAAATTCATATGGAACCACAAAAGACCCCGACTAGCCAAAGCAATCGTGAGAAGGAAGAATAAAGCAGGGGGGATTACGCTCCCCCACTTCAAGCTCTAGTACAAAGCCACAGTAATCAAGACAATTCGGTACTGGCACAAGAACAGTCCCATAGACCAGTATGGGAGAATATATTTGTAAGTGACATATCTGACAAGGGGTTAACATCCAAAACATATAAAGAACTTACATGCCTCAACACCCAAAAAGGCAAATAACCCAGAGAACAAATGGCAGAGGCTATGAAGAGACAGTTCTCCAAAGAGAAATTCCGATGGCCAACAAGCACATGAAAAGATGCTCCACATCACTAATCATCAGGGAAATGCAAATTAAAACCACAATGAGATATCACCTCACACCAGTAAGGATGGCCAGCATCGAAAAGACTGAGAACAACAAATGCTGGCGAGGATGCAGAGAAAGGGGAACCCCTCCCCCCCTACACTGCTGGTGGGAATGTAACGTAGTTCAAGACGTTGTGGCAAGCAATACGGAGGTTCCTCAAAACACTAAAAATAGAAATACCATTTGACTCTGGAATCCCACTCCTTGTAATTTACCCAAAGAATACAACTTCTCAGATTCAGAAAGACATATGCACCCTTTTGTTTATTACATCACTTTTTACAATGGCCAAGATACGGAAGCAACCTAAGTGTCCATCTGTAGATGAACGGATAAGGAAGATGTGGTACACATACACAATGCAATACTATCCAGCCATAAGAAAGAAACAAATCCTATCATTTGCAACAACATGGATGGGGCTGGAGGACATTATGCTCAGTGAAATAAGCCAGGCAGAGAAAGACAAGTGCCAAATGATTTCCCTCTTTTGTGGAGTATAACAATGAAGCAAAACTGAAGGAACAAAATGGCAGCAGACTCAGAGACTCCAAGAATGAACTAGAGGTTACCAAAGGGGAGGGGTGTGGGAGGGCAGGTGGGGAGGGAGGGAGAAGGGGATGGAAGTGTATTACGTTTAGTACACATGGTGTGAGGGATCACGGGGAGAACAGTGTAGCACAGAGAAGGACATAGTGTATCCTTGGCATCTTGCTGCACTGATGGACAGTGACTGCACTGGGGCATGGGTGGGGACTTGATAATAGGGGAAAATGTAGTACCCACATTGTTTTTTCACGTGAAACCATCATAAGAGTGTATATCAATCATACCTTAATAAAAAAATGTTTTTAAAAAGCTGCCTGTTAGGCTCTCTTTAAAACCCTATTTAAAATGGTAACTCCTCTTCATTTCCAATCTACCCCTCTCACAACACTTCGTTTTCCTCAAATGAAAAATATTAAAATGACTTATTCACTGATTGACTTTTTTTTCTGTTGCTGCCCACACACAGTCTTCAGTTGAAATGTGCTATGCAAGCAGGAATTTGTTTCTATTTCGTTTACCCTGCTATACCCCCAGTGCGGGTGAAGCCCTCAATAAACATTTGTTGAGTAACCCTGTACCAGTCTTAACACTTAAATGTCATGTTTAAAGAGCTATCATAAAATTACAACTGAAATGTCTCTAAAATGACAAATCTGAAAATATGGGTGAGGAAAGAACTCTTTCTCTTTCTTCAAAAATAGAGACAGGGAGTTTTAATGATACGTCTTGCTAGTGCAGCTATGACGACAAGCTTCTTACCATTTACTTTAATGCCCAGGAACCTTCGGCAATGACTGGTTAGTGGAGGCATGAGAAAAGATAAGGACCTAGTTCTGTGCATGCACCATTCCTCAGGGAATAGCAGACATTGGGATTTGAGTACAAAGGAATGAAATTCAAAAACAATATCATCTGCTGAAGAAATAGTTATATCAGGGGAGAGGGTCCCAAATGTCAAAAGGCCATGATGCAAGGAAATAATATAAACAGTTATGTGCATCTAGGATTTTTATTTTGACTACAAATATGAGCTTTGAAGGCAGCAAGAAACATCTCTCAAAATTCACTCTTTGCAACTCACGGCAGGTGGCATTACCGGATCACCCAATTTTTCACAAGTCCCTCGCATGCTTTTTGCTCCGGGGTAATATTTTCTCCCCACCCCCACCCCCCACCCGCCCTCTGACCTTTCTTCTCCACATGTATCCACATAACTGAAACTCTGCATGCTCTATTGCAAATGCTTAGTTTACCACATAAGTGGATTTACTGGCAAATGCTTTCTTCTTGTTCTGAAAATGTAAGTATCAGAATAAAATTCAGAGACAAGGTTTCAAAATATTAGTCTTTCTCTTATATCCTCAAATCTTGGAAATATTAATGAGTATTATGCACAAGAGGCCTGGAGAGAGTGTATGAAAATGTTTAACTGATAAATTACGGGGGACAGATTTATTATCAGTATCCTGGTGAATTTTGTTGCTTGTTCAATAGACCAAAAAAATGACAAAATTTCTGATTCCACTCTAATATCATATCTCTCCCACCCACATAGTGCAATCTGTTTCACTAATTTAATATGACTTGGTTTCATGGCAAATGACCTGTCCTTAAAGGACAAACCGTTCAGCGTCTGTGTGCTTCCTGTTTCTTGCATTTGCGGGATCTTTGCATTGTGACTTTTAAAGTGTGTGGACCCAAGCGATACTGTTCGGAAAACCCAGATGTGTGGGTATTAATACTGATCTGATTTACCATGGGGTCCCAAGGTCAGTGAAAATGACTAAGATAGCTTGGAGTAGGGCACCAACATATCAGGACACAGGCCAGAGCATGACAGACAAAAATGAAGTGAGTTTTAAAAACTCAGTCAAATTCAGTTATGAAGATAACCACTAAGACCTGTGTGGCAACTAAACGAGCTTTTTCATCAACAAAAGAAACAGCAGAATAGTTTGTGGGCATCCTATAAGTATGTTATTTTTGAAATGTACTCATATCAGCAGCCTCTCACATTAATAGTAATATCATGCTTTTTTTTTTTTTCTCTTTGCCTCTGTGTATTCTGTGTGCTACTTGTGCTGAAGTACAATTTAAATGCTCGTAAGTGAAACGCACTCTGTTTTTCATTCCTAATGAATTTCCAAGATTCACTAACTCTACAATTTGCTGTCTCCAGAAAAGATGACATTTATTATTGCCCACATACTGTACAACAATCTCAGCTGAGAAAGTTACACAACTATTCAGAATAAAAATACTAAGTAATCCTTTTTTGAAAAGTATTCACTATACAATCATAACAAATCAAGAGAGGAATTTTTTGTCTTACAGGCCGAACAAAACACACACACACACACACACACACACACGCAAACGCAAACACGAACCAAAAAAAGTCCCCTCATATAATTTGAGAAATCTGGGACCTGCCCTAATTGCCACCTGAGATGATGTGATTGTTATGGGAAACAGACTGAACTACCAGACTCCATTCAGAAAAGGTGCAGTCCACATAGCCTCATGGGCAATGAGATTATAAACAGCAGTCTTTCCACTTAATGCCAAATGTGGTGACGGCCATGAGTAGGTTTCTAAGGAGACAAGACATAGAAAAAGTTAAGCTTTGATTCAGTAACAACAAACTGGAGAAAGTTCAGGAGCAGGAGGGAGGGAAGCAAGACATTCCATGTCAACAGAAAATGCCTTGAATGGCCACAAATGTACCAGAGGCAAGTATAAAAACAAAAACACTTCAAACACAGAAAGGAGCAATCGAAGCGATTTAGAACACCACACACACAAATCTGAACATGCAAGTGAACTTTACCACCACACTTTTGGAAAAATTGGCCAAGTCTCATCCCATCAACAGTCCAGCCACTCAGAGCAGTGGCTCTCCCTAAGGTCGGGTGCCCCAAATGGCATATCTAGTTCTCACATTCACAAGAGAGGGCATTAAAATTTTCAACCAGGGAAATTTGAATGCCAAAGTGCAGGGCTCTTCCCCATGCTCTGGAGCTGAAGCCACCAGCTGGAGAGAGAGAGAAAGCATTTCCTACACACCAAACTTGTGTGGTCATGTCATACACATCTGTGCCGGAACGAGAGAGGCCCTTCGAGCCATCGCTTTGCAATACCATAAACAAGCACAGAGAGAGGAATATTTGCCCTGCCCCGTCACTGTTCCTCAGTGAGACACCACCTTTTCCAATGTGAGACTTGAGTAGTGCTTCATTTGGCGTTACTATCACTATTACTGATTATGATAAATTAGTTTTACAGAATGCTTTAGAAGAGATTTCATATACACTGATTTGCTTGTACAATACTCTGTACATGGTACGTAGATGAGGTTAACAAATAGAGGTTAAGTGACATATTCAAAGTTACAACTTCTGCACTCCTTATGTGTAAATCCTGTTCCTGACGTAACTGAGAGATTATAATTGAGAGATTACAACAAACCCTGTTTTTTATTTTATTTTTTGCATCTAATTAGAATGAAATCATACTCTTGGGGTATAGGTTGTGAGGATCAGCTTTGTTGTTTTAACAGAAACCTCATTCTGTATTTCTTTATGCAAAAACAAGGTAAGGACATTTGGTGGAAGAGCCAGCAAACCCCACTAGAGTGCAATAGCCGATGTCATCGCCGCGCCCTCCGAACTCATGAACGTGTCCGGCAGAGAAACCACCCACGCCGTCAGCCACTTTATCCTCATGGGCTTTCCCTCCAGGCCCGAAGCGCAGCTCCTCTACTTCGGGCACTTCTCTGCGGCCTACACCCTGACCCTGATGGGGGAACGCGGCCGTTGCCTGCGCTGTGCGGTGGGACCGACGCCTTCACAGCCCGATCGATGTACATCCTCTTGGGGAATTTCTCTCTCCTGGAACTATGTTATGTCACCACCACCACCGTCCCCAACATGTTGGCCAGCTACCCGTCCACAAGCAAGTCCATCTCCTTTGTGAGCTGTCTTGTGCAGTTCTCCTTCTTCTCTTCCGGGTGCGAAGAGGGCTTCTTCCTTTGCATCATGGCCTTTGACAGGCACCTTGCCGTGTGCCGCCCTCCGCGTTACCCGCGCATCATGACCAGACAGCTGTGCACGGGCCTCGTCGTCCTTGGATGGTCGTGTGGGTTCACCCTCCTACCTACCGCCAGTTGTCCTCATTTCTCAGCTGCCCTACCGTGGCCCAAACACCATCAGCCATTTCGTGTGTGATCCTGTCCCACTGATGGTGCTGTCGTGTTCTGATGACACCACCACACAGTTCATTTACTCGACCTTCAATTCTGTTTTCATGATCGGCCCCCTTCTCTTTATCCTTTGCTCCTACGCTCTGGTGACTCTGGCTGTGCTACGGATGCCCTCAGCAGCGGGCAAACGCAAGGCTTTCTCCACTTGTGCTTCTCATCTGGCTGTGGTGATCCTGTTTCTTTGGCTCTGTTACGGTGATGTGCGTTAGTCCCGGATCGGGACACCCAGTGGACATGGAAAAAATCGTTACTTTGTTTTATTCTGTGAAAACACCTCTGTGCATTCCGCTAATATATAGGCTCAGGAACAAGGAGATGAAGGCTGCTCTGAGGAAGATCCTGAGGACTGCCCAAGGTATTCATAAAATACAAAGAGCCAAATTCTTCTCTCAAACGCAACTGATCTCAAGACATGAGTGATATATTTGTCGACAAATTCATTAACTTTTATTAAGAAACTACTATAATGAGGGCCCATTATCATCCTAAGCAAGATGCAGTAATGTTATTTAAGAATGTTTTAACTAACAAGTGAATGCAACTGTGTTGAAGTTAGTATCAAGTAAATGAAATGATATGTATGTAAGTCAATCAGTCTCTATATGTAATTCAATTTCTAAAGAGAAGGTAGAAGCATGCTGTGCATTGCTGAGTTGAATTAACTAATATACATGTAGTAGAGATCATAGATTGCTTTGGGGATTAACACTCCAAACCAGTAGTTCTCCACTAACACGCACTGATTGATAAAGAAGTCTCGAATTTGAAGGAAGTCGCCGTGCCAGAGTGTAGCATGTGACTTGACTTTAAGGAAACAGAATAATAGCCGTGGCTGGACGGTAGTGATTGTTTAGGGTGTACAAGACAAGAATTAGGAATTTAAAGGTATTACTAACTTAGAATATAGCAAATAAAAGAGCTAAACATAAGAACCGGGGCACTACTCAGGGCATAACCCACTTTCGGGTAAATCCCATTTGAGTAACAGCTTCCGGTACTACTTGTAGTTTAGTGTTAGTACTGTGTGACTGTTTTTAAACTGCCATAAGCATCCTTAATACTAATACGACTTCTACTGCGTTTCTGTTGCCATTTTTTTTTTTTTCAAACATGGCTCTTCAACACATACTTTAAAAGAATCATAGTATGAAATGCAATTTTTACCAAATTGTAATTTGTAGTCTTCAAGAAGTCAATTCCTCTACAAAGTGAGGTGCCGCATCAATTGGGTTTTGTTTCATGAACAATCTGGGTTGAGAATACTTTCTGAAGATTAAAAGGCAGGATTTTTGAGTTCGGGGAAAGAAGTGGTTATCTTTCTTCTACTTCACAAAAGAAACAAAGAGCTGGACAATTGCCTGAAAGGTACGTCATATTGGAAGAAAATATGAACAATTTAGGACTTCGTGCACATGAACTACAACAGTAGATTTACAGTGCCGATGGCTTTAACACCGATTTTCATTCACGAAGGTTAAGGAATGTTTGTGACAATTCCATTCGTCTTTCATAATCACAGAAGAAAAAGGAAAAAGAAGAGATTCTTAATAAAACAGTGTGTTGATTGTGATAAAGGTGGAAGTGCCCGTTATTTGTTATTGCCTTTATTCTTGACCAACGTTTTCTCACCGATCTTAAATTCCACCTCATATTGTTTCTTTTTTGTATCATCAATATACGATTACATGAGCAGCATTGTGGTTACTAGATTCCTCCCATTATCAAGTCCCCACCACATACGCCATTACAGTCACTCTCCATCAGCATAGTAAGATGCTACAGAGCAGAGTCACTACTTGTATTCTCTGTGCCATGCGGTCTTCCCCTCCCCACCCCCACATTACCTGTGCTAATCACAACGCCCTTTATTCCCTTCTCCCATACTTCCCACCCACCACCACACCCAGTCCTTTTCTCTTTGACAACTGTTAGTCCATTCTTGGGTTCTGTGAGTTTGCTATTTTGTTCTTTCAGTTTTCCCTTTGTTCTTATGCTCCACAGATGAGTGAAAAATCATTTGGCACTTCTCTTTCTCTGCTTGGCTTATTTTATTTCACTGAGCATAAATAATAGCCTCCCGCTCCATTCATGTTGTTGCAAATGTGTAGGATTCGTTCTCTTCTTACGGCTGAAGAATATTCCATTGTGTATATAGACCACTTCTTCTTTATCCATACACCTACTGATGGACACTTAGGTGGCTTCCATTTCTTGGCTACTGTAAATAGTGCTGCGATAAACATAGGGGTGCATATGTCTTTTTGAAACTGGGCTCCTGCGTTCTTAGGGTAAATTCCTAGGAGTGGAATTCCTGGGTCAAATGGTATTTTTTTTTTTTTTATTTCTGGTCTTTTGAGGAATCTCCACACCGCTTTCCGCAATGGTTGAACTACTTTACATTCCCACCAGCAGTGTAGGAGGGTTCCCCTTTCTCTGCATCCTAACCAACACTTGTTGTTCCCATTCTTTTCCATGTTGGCCGTACTAACTGGTGTGAGGTGGTATCTCACTGTGGTTTTAATTTGCATTCCCTGATGATCAGTGATGTGGAGCATCTTTTCATGTGCCTGTTGGCCATCTGAATTCCTTCTTTGGAGAAGTGCCTGTTCGGATCCTCCACCCATTTTTTAATAGGGTTATTTGCTTTTCGGGTGTTGAGGCATGTGAGTTGTTGATGTATTTTGGATGTTAACCCCTTGTTGGATATGTCATTTACAAATATATTCTCCCATGCTGATGGACACCTTTTTGTTCCGCTGATGGCGTCCCCTGCTGTAAAGGAGATTTTAGCATGATGTAGTCGCCTTTGTTCCTTTTTTAGTTTGCTTCCCTTGCCCGAGGACACGCGTCCAGGAAAAAGTTGCTCATGTTTATATTCAAGAGATTTTTGCCTATGTTTTCTTCTAAGAGCTTTATGGTTTCATGACTTACATTCAGGTCCTTGATCCATTTTGAGTTTACTTTCCTGTATGAGGTTAGACAGTAATCCAGTTTCATTCTCTTACATGTAGCTGTACAGTTTTGCCCCACACCAGCTGTTGGAGAGGCTGTCAATTCCCCATTGTATATGCATGGCTCCTTTATCATATAATAATTAACCATATATGTTTGGGTGAACATCTGGACTCTCTATTGTGTTCCACTGGTCTGTGCCAGTACCAAAGTGTCTTGATTACGGTGGCTTTGTAGTAGAGCTTGAAGTTGGGAAGTGAGATCCCCCTGCTTTATTCTTCCTTCTCAGGATTGCTTTGGCTATTCGGGGGTCTTTGGTGGTTCCACGTGAATTTTAGACATATTTGTTCCAGTTTGTTGAAGAATGCTGTTGGTACTTTGGTAGGGATACTGCATTGAATCTGTAGATTTCTTTAGGCAGGATGGCCATTTTGACAATATTAATTCTTCCTAGCCAAGAGCATGGAATGAATTTCCATTTGTTAGTGTCCTCTTTAATTTCCCTTAAGAGTGTCTTGTAGACTTCCAGGTATAGGTCTTTCACTTCCTTCGTTAGGTTTCCAGGTATAGGTCTTTCACTTCCTTCGTTAGGTTTCCAGGTATAGGTCTTTCACTTCCTTCGTTAGGTTTACTCCTAGGTATTTTATTCTTTTTGATGCAATTGTAAATGGAATTGTTTTCCTGATTTCTCTTTCTGCTCATTCATCATTAGTGTACACGAATGCAACAGATTTCTGTGTATTAATGTTGTATCCCACAGCTTTGCTGAGTTCACATACTAGATCTAGTAGTTTTGGAGTGGATTCTTTAGGGTTTTTTTATATACAGTATCATGTCATCTGCAAACAGGGACAGTTTAACTTCTTCCTTACCAATATGAATGCCTTTTGTTCCTTTGTGTCGTCTGATTGCCGTGGCTAGGACCTCAAGAACTAGGTCGTATAAAAGTGGGGAGAGTGGGCATCCTTTTCTTGTTCCTGGTCTTAAGGGGAAAGCTTTCAGCTTCTCGCTTTTATGCATAATGTTGGCTGTGGGTTTGTCATATATGGCCTTTATTATGTTGAGGGACTTGCCCTCTATACCCATTTTGCTGAGAGTTTTCCTCATGAACGGATGTCGAATTTTGTCGAATGCTCTTTCAGCATCTATGGAGATGACCGTGTGGTTTTTGCCCTTCTTTTCATTGATGTGGTAGTCGATGTTGATGAATTTTCAAATGTAGCACCATCCTTGCATGCCTGGGAGGAATCCCACTTGATCGTGGTGGATGATACTTCTGATCGATCTTTGAATTCGGTTTGCTAATATTTTCTTGAATATTTTTGCATCTATGTTCATCATGAATATTGGTCGATAATTTTCTTTTATTTATTTTTTCCGTGTGTTTGCATGGTTTGGATATTAGAGTGATGTTGGCCACATAGAATGAGTTTGGGAGTATTTCCACCTCTTCTACTTTTAGAAAGACTTTAAGGAGGATGGGTATTAGGTCTTCACTAAATGTTTGATAAAATTCAGCAGTGAAACCTTCTGGTCCAGGGATTTGGTTCTTGGGTAGTTTTCTGATTACCGATTCAACTTCATTACTGGTAATTGGTCTGTTTAGATTTTCTGTTTCTTACTAGGTCAGTCTAGGAAGTCGTATTTTTCTAGAAAGTTGCCCATTTCCTCTAGGTTTTCCAGTTTGCTAGAATATAATTAATTTTTCATAGTATTCTCTCATAATACTTGTATTTCTGTGGTGTCCGTAGTGACTTTCCTTCTCTCATTTCTGATTCTGTGTATGTGTGTCGACTCTCTTTTTCTCTTGATAAGTCTGGCTTGGGGTTTATCTATTTTGCTTATTTTTTCATAGAACCAGCTCCTGCTTTCATTCATTCTTCCTATTGTTTGATTCTTCTCGATTTTATTTATTTCCGCTCTAACCCTTATCATGCCCATCCTTCTACTGACTTTGGGCCTCATTTGTTCCTCTTTTCCTAGTTTCATTAATTGTGAGTTTAGATTGTTCATTTGGGCTTGTTCTTCTTTTCTGAGATAGGCCTGTATTGCAATATGCTTCCCTCTTAGCACTCTCTTCGCTGCGTCCCACAGATTTTGCAGGGTTGAATTATCGTTGTCACTTGTCTCCATACATTGCTTGACCTCTGTTTTTATTTGGTCATCGATCCATTGGTTATTAAGGTGCGTGCTGTTAAGCCTCCATGTGTTTCTAAGGCTCTTTTCATGTTCTTTGCATAATTTATTTCTAGGTTCATACTCTCGTCTCCTGAGAAGGTGGTTGGTACAATTTCAATCTTTTTGAATTTACTGAGTCTCTTTTTATGGCCTAGTGTATGATCTATACATGAAAATGTTCCATGTGAACTTGAGAAGAATGTGTATTCTGCTGCTTTTGGGTGTGGAGTCCTGTAGATGACTGCTAGATCCATCTGTTCGAATGTGTTATTCAGTGCCTCTGTCTCCTTACTTATTTTCTGTCTAGCTGACCTGTCCTTTGGAGTGAGTGGTGTGTTGACGTCTCCTAAAATGAATGCATTGCATTGTATTTCCCCCTTTGATTCTGTTAAGTATTTGTTACACATACGTTGGTGATCCTGTGTTGGGTGCATAGATATTTATAACGGTTATATCCTCTTGTTGGACTGACTGCTTTATCGTTATATAATGTCCTTCTTCATCTCCGGTTATTTTCCTTGTTTTGAAGTCTATTTTGTCTGATACAAGTTCTGCAACTCCTGCTTTTCTCTCCCCACGAATTGCATGAAATCTCTTTTTTCCATCCCTTCAGTATCAGTCTGTGTATGTCTTTGGGTGTGAAGTGAGTCTCTTGTACGCAGCATATAGATGGGCCTTGTTATTTGATCCATTCAGTGACTCTATGTCTTTTGATAGTGCATTCAGTGCATTTACATTTAGGGTGATTATCGATAGGAATGTATTTATTGCCATTGCAGGCTTTAGGTTTGTAGCTACCAAAGGTTCAAGGGTTATTTCTTTACTATCTAACAGTCTAATTTAACTTGCTTAGTGCTCTATTACAAACAGAAACTAAAGGTTCTTTTCTTTTTCCTCGTTTTTCTTCCTCCTCCATTCTTCAAATATTAGCTAGCATATTCTGTACTCATTCCCTACCCCTTGATTCAATTTGGGGGTAGCTGATTTCATTTCCCATCTGCTTAGTTGTTGTTCTACTTTGCTGTGCTTTTATTTCCACTGGTGACAGCTATTTAGCCCTAGGAATACTTCTATCTACGGCAGGCCATCCAAAATGAACTGTAAAGGTGGTTTTCGGGACATAAATTCTCTCAGTTTCTGCTTCTCTGAAAATTGTTTTAATCCCACCTTCAAATTTAAATGATAACCTTTCCGGGTAGGCTATTCTTGGTTCAAGGCCCTTCTGCTTCATTGCGTTACATACATCAAGTCACTCCCTGCTGGCCTGTAAGGTTTCTATTGAGAAGTCTGATGATAGCCTGATGGGTTTTCCTTTGTATGTGATCTTTTTCCTCTCTAGCTGCTTTCAAAACTCTATCCTCGCCCTCGATCTTTGCCATTTTAAGTACTATATGTCTTGGTGTTGTCTTCCTTCGGTCCCTTGTGTTGGGAGATCTGTGAATCTCCATGGCCTGAGAGACTATTATCTCCTTCCCCAGACTGGGGAAGTTTTCAGCAATTACCTCCTCATGACACTTTCTATCCCTTTTTCTCTGTCTTCTTCTTCTGGTAGTCTTCAAATATGAATACGGTTCCGTTTGGATTCATCACACAGTTCACTCACTATTCTTTCATTCCTAGAGATCCTTTTTTCTCTCTGTGCCTGTTTCTTTGTATTCCTCGTCTCTAGTTTCTATTCTCTTCACCAACTCTTCTACTACATCTAATCTGCCTTTAAATCCCTCCTTTGTATGTTTCGTTTCAGACATGGAATTTCTTAATGATTGAACCTCCATCCTAAATTCATCCCTGAGTAATTAAAATGGCAAAGATCAAGGATAAGGACAGACTATTGAAAACAGCCACAGAGAGAAATAAGATCACATACAAAAGACATGCCATCAGGCTAACTTCTTCTCAGCAGAAACATTACAGGCCAGAAGGGAGTGGCATGATGTATTTAATGCAATAAAGCACAATGGCCTAAAACCAAGAATACCTTATCCAGCAAGATTACCATTTAAATTTGAAGGAGGGATTAAACAACTTCCAGATAAGCAAAAGCTGAGAGAATTTACCTTCCACAAACCATCTCTACATTGTATTTTGGAGGGACTGCTGTAGATGGAAGTGTTCCTAAGGTCTAATAGCTGTCACTAGAGGTAAGAAAAGCACAGTAAAGAAAGTAGAACAGCTAATTACTAAGAAAATGCAAAATTAAATTTACTGTCCCCAAAGCCAACCGAAGAATAGACAAAGAGTACAGAATATAACACCTAATACATGAGGAATGGAGGAAGAAGAAAAAGGAGAAAAAGAAAAGAACCTTTGGATTGTGTTTACGATAGCATATTAAGTTTAAGTTACGTTAGACTCTTAGATAGTAAGGAAGTTAACCTTGAACCTTTGGTAACCAAGAATCTAAAGTCCGCAATGGCAATAAGTGCATAACTATCGATAATCACCCTAAATGTAAATGGACTGAATGTACCAACCGGAAGACATAGAGTCATTGAATGGATAAAAAAACAAGACCCATCTATATGCTACCTGCGAGAGACTCACTTGAAACCCAAAGACATACACAGACTAAAAGTGAAGGGATGGAAAAATATATTTCATGCAACTAACAAGGAGAAAAAAAATCAGGAGTTGCGGTACTTGTATCAGGCAAAATAGACTTCAAAACAAAGAAAGTCACAACCGATAAAGAAGGACATTACATAATGATAAAGGGGTCAATCCAATAAGAGGAAATAAACATTATAAATACCTATGCTCCCAACACAGGAGCACCTACAAATGTGAACCCATTACAAACAGAATTAAAAGGGGAAATAGAATACAATGCATTCATTCTAGGAGACTTCAACACTCCAGTAACTCTGAGGGACAGATCAACAAGACAGAAAATAAGTAAGGACATACAGGCATTGAACAACACATTAGAACAGATGGACCTAACATACATCTACAGAACTCAACACCCAAAAGCAGCAGAATACACATTCTTCTCAAGTGCACCTGGAACGTTTTCAAGAATAGATCATAGACTAGACCACAGCAACAGCCTTGGCAAATTCAAAAAGATTGAAATTGTACCAACCAGTTTCTCAGACCAGAAAGGTATGAAACTAGAAATAAATGCTGCAAAGAAAATGAAATATCCCACAAATACATGGAGGTTTCACAGTATGCTCCTAAATAACCAATGGATCAATGACCAAATAAAAACATAGATCCTGCAATATATGGAGACAAATGACAATAATTCAAGAGCACAAACTCTGTGGGATGCGGCCAAGGGCATGCTGAGAGGAAAGTATATTGCAATACAGGCCCACCTCAGGAAAGAAGGACAATCCCATATGAGCAGTCTAAACTCACAATTAATGAAACCAGAAAAAGAAGAACAAATGAGGCCCAAAGTCAGTACAAGGAGTGACACAATAAAGATTGGAGCAGAAATAAATAAAATTGAGAAGACTAAAACAATAGAAAGAATCAATGAAAGCAAGAGCTAGTTCTTCGAGAAGATAAACAAAATAGATAAACCCCTAGCCAAACTTAACAAGGAAGGAAAGAGAGTCTGCCCACATAAACAGAATCAGAAATGAGAAAGGAAAAGAATCCCTATGGACACCAGAGAAATGCAGAGAATTATTAGAGAATACCATGAAAAATTATGTGGTAACAAACTGGATAACCTAGAAGAAATGGACAACTTTCTAGAAAAACACAACCTTCCAACGCTGACCAAAGAGGAAACAGAAAATCTGAACAGACCAATTGCCAGCAACGAAATTGAACTGGTAATCAGAAAAACTACCCAAGAACAAAACTCCTGGACCAGATGGCTTCACCATTGAATTTAATCAAACATTTAGGGAAGACCTAATACTCATCCCCCTTAAAGTTTCCCACAGAACAGAAGAGGTGGGAATACTTCCAAAATCATTGTATGAGGCCAGCCCCCATCACTCTAATACCAAAACCAGGCAAAGACACCACAAAAAAAGGAAAATTACAGACCAATATCCCTGATGGACATAGACGCAAAATCACTCAACAAAATATTAGCAAACCAAATTCAAAAATACATCAAAAAGATCATCCATCATGATCAAGTAGGATTTCTTCCGGGGAGGCTAGGATGGTACATTGGAAAATCCATCAACATCCTCAACCACATCAACAAAAAGTAGGACAAAAACCAACACCATTCACGATAAAAAACTCTCAACAAAATGGGTATGGAAGGCAAGTACCTCGACATAATAAAGGCCATATATGACAAACCCACAGCCAACATTATACATAACAGCGAGAAGCTGAAAGCTTTCCCCTTAAGACCAGGAACAAGACAAGGATGCCCAGTGTCCCCACTTCTATTTAACATAGTACTGGAGGTCGTAGCCACGGCCATCAGGCAACACAAAGAAATAAAAGGCATCCAGATCGGCAAGGAAGTAGTTTAACTGTCCCTGTTTGCAAATGCCACGACATTGTAAATAAAAAAACCCTCAGGAATCCACTCCAAAACTACTAGATCTAATATCTGAATTCAGCAAAGTTGCAGGACGCAAAAGTAATACGCAGATTTCTGTGGCATTCCTATACGCTAACAATGAACTAGCAGAGAGAGAAATCAGGAAAACCAATTCCATTCACAATTGCATCAAAAAGAATAAAACACCTAGGAATAAACCTAACCAAGGAACCGAAAGACCTATCCTCTGAAAACTACAAGACGCTCATGAGAGAAATTAAAGAAGATATCAATAAATGGAGACACATCCATGCTCATGGATAGGAAGAATTAATATTGACAAAATGGCCATCCTGCCTAAAGCAGTCTATAGATTCAATGCAATTCCTATCAAAATCCCAACAGCATCCTTCAACCAACTAGAGAAAATAGGCCTAAAATTCATATGGAACCACAAAAGACCCCGACTAGCCAAAGCAATCGTGAGAAGGAAGAATAAAGCAGGGGGGATTACGCTCCCCCACTTCAAGCTCTAGTACAAAGCCACAGTAATCAAGACAATTCGGTACTGGCACAAGAACAGTCCCATAGACCAGTATGGGAGAATATATTTGTAAGTGACATATCTGACAAGGGGTTAACATCCAAAACATATAAAGAACTTACATGCCTCAACACCCAAAAAGGCAAATAACCCAGAGAACAAATGGCAGAGGCTATGAAGAGACAGTTCTCCAAAGAGAAATTCCGATGGCCAACAAGCACATGAAAAGATGCTCCACATCACTAATCATCAGGGAAATGCAAATTAAAACCACAATGAGATATCACCTCACACCAGTAAGGATGGCCAGCATCGAAAAGACTGAGAACAACAAATGCTGGCGAGGATGCAGAGAAAGGGGAACCCCTCCCCCCCTACACTGCTGGTGGGAATGTAACGTAGTTCAAGACGTTGTGGCAAGCAATACGGAGGTTCCTCAAAACACTAAAAATAGAAATACCATTTGACTCTGGAATCCCACTCCTTGTAATTTACCCAAAGAATACAACTTCTCAGATTCAGAAAGACATATGCACCCTTTTGTTTATTACATCACTTTTTACAATGGCCAAGATACGGAAGCAACCTAAGTGTCCATCTGTAGATGAACGGATAAGGAAGATGTGGTACACATACACAATGCAATACTATCCAGCCATAAGAAAGAAACAAATCCTATCATTTGCAACAACATGGATGGGGCTGGAGGACATTATGCTCAGTGAAATAAGCCAGGCAGAGAAAGACAAGTGCCAAATGATTTCCCTCTTTTGTGGAGTATAACAATGAAGCAAAACTGAAGGAACAAAATGGCAGCAGACTCAGAGACTCCAAGAATGAACTAGAGGTTACCAAAGGGGAGGGGTGTGGGAGGGCAGGTGGGGAGGGAGGGAGAAGGGGATGGAAGTGTATTACGTTTAGTACACATGGTGTGAGGGATCACGGGGAGAACAGTGTAGCACAGACAAGGACATAGTGTATCCTTGGCATCTTGCTGCACTGATGGACAGTGACTGCACTGGGGCATGGGTGGGGACTTGATAATAGGGGAAAATGTAGTACCCACATTGTTTTTTCACGTGAAACCATCATAAGAGTGTATATCAATCATACCTTAATAAAAAAATGTTTTTAAAAAGCTGCCTGTTAGGCTCTCTTTAAAACCCTATTTAAAATGGTAACTCCTCTTCATTTCCAATCTACCCCTCTCACAACACTTCGTTTTCCTCAAATGAAAAATATTAAAATGACTTATTCACTGATTGACTTTTTTTTCTGTTGCTGCCCACACACAGTCTTCAGTTGAAATGTGCTATGCAAGCAGGAATTTGTTTCTATTTCGTTTACCCTGCTATACCCCCAGTGCGGGTGAAGCCCTCAATAAACATTTGTTGAGTAACCCTGTACCAGTCTTAACACTTAAATGTCATGTTTAAAGAGCTATCATAAAATTACAACTGAAATGTCTCTAAAATGACAAATCTGAAAATATGGGTGAGGAAAGAACTCTTTCTCTTTCTTCAAAAATAGAGACAGGGAGTTTTAATGATACGTCTTGCTAGTGCAGCTATGACGACAAGCTTCTTACCATTTACTTTAATGCCCAGGAACCTTCGGCAATGACTGGTTAGTGGAGGCATGAGAAAAGATAAGGACCTAGTTCTGTGCATGCACCATTCCTCAGGGAATAGCAGACATTGGGATTTGAGTACAAAGGAATGAAATTCAAAAACAATCTCATCTGCTGAAGAAATAGTTATATCAGGGGAGAGGGTCCCAAATGTCAAAAGGCCATGATGCAAGGAAATAATATAAACAGTTATGTGCATCTAGGATTTTTATTTTGACTACAAATATGAGCTTTGAAGGCAGCAAGAAACATCTCTCAAAATTCACTCTTTGCAACTCACGGCAGGTGGCATTACCGGATCACCCAATTTTTCACAAGTCCCTCGCATGCTTTTTGCTCCGGGGTAATATTTTCTCCCCACCCCCACCCCCCACCCGCCCTCTGACCTTTCTTCTCCACATGTATCCACATAACTGAAACTCTGCATGCTCTATTGCAAATGCTTAGTTTACCACATAAGTGGATTTACTGGCAAATGCTTTCTTCTTGTTCTGAAAATGTAAGTATCAGAATAAAATTCAGAGACAAGGTTTCAAAATATTAGTCTTTCTCTTATATCCTCAAATCTTGGAAATATTAATGAGTATTATGCACAAGAGGCCTGGAGAGAGTGTATGAAAATGTTTAACTGATAAATTACGGGGGACAGATTTATTATCAGTATCCTGGTGAATTTTGTTGCTTGTTCAATAGACCAAAAAAATGACAAAATTTCTGATTCCACTCTAATATCATATCTCTCCCACCCACATAGTGCAATCTGTTTCACTAATTTAATATGACTTGGTTTCATGGCAAATGACCTGTCCTTAAAGGACAAACCGTTCAGCGTCTGTGTGCTTCCTGTTTCTTGCATTTGCGGGATCTTTGCATTGTGACTTTTAAAGTGTGTGGACCCAAGCGATACTGTTCGGAAAACCCAGATGTGTGGGTATTAATACTGATCTGATTTACCATGGGGTCCCAAGGTCAGTGAAAATGACTAAGATAGCTTGGAGTAGGGCACCAACATATCAGGACACAGGCCAGAGCATGACAGACAAAAATGAAGTGAGTTTTAAAAACTCAGTCAAATTCAGTTATGAAGATAACCACTAAGACCTGTGTGGCAACTAAACGAGCTTTTTCATCAACAAAAGAAACAGCAGAATAGTTTGTGGGCATCCTATAAGTATGTTATTTTTGAAATGTACTCATATCAGCAGCCTCTCACATTAATAGTAATATCATGCTTTTTTTTTTTTTTCTCTTTGCCTCTGTGTATTCTGTGTGCTACTTGTGCTGAAGTACAATTTAAATGCTCGTAAGTGAAACGCACTCTGTTTTTCATTCCTAATGAATTTCCAAGATTCACTAACTCTACAATTTGCTGTCTCCAGAAAAGATGACATTTATTATTGCCCACATACTGTACAACAATCTCAGCTGAGAAAGTTACACAACTATTCAGAATAAAAATACTAAGTAATCCTTTTTTGAAAAGTATTCACTATACAATCATAACAAATCAAGAGAGGAATTTTTTGTCTTACAGGCCGAACAAAACACACACACACACACACACACACACACGCAAACGCAAACACGAACCAAAAAAAGTCCCCTCATATAATTTGAGAAATCTGGGACCTGCCCTAATTGCCACCTGAGATGATGTGATTGTTATGGGAAACAGACTGAACTACCAGACTCCATTCAGAAAAGGTGCAGTCCACATAGCCTCATGGGCAATGAGATTATAAACAGCAGTCTTTCCACTTAATGCCAAATGTGGTGACGGCCATGAGTAGGTTTCTAAGGAGACAAGACATAGAAAAAGTTAAGCTTTGATTCAGTAACAACAAACTGGAGAAAGTTCAGGAGCAGGAGGGAGGGAAGCAAGACATTCCATGTCAACAGAAAATGCCTTGAATGGCCACAAATGTACCAGAGGCAAGTATAAAAACAAAAACACTTCAAACACAGAAAGGAGCAATCGAAGCGATTTAGAACACCACACACACAAATCTGAACATGCAAGTGAACTTTACCACCACACTTTTGGAAAAATTGGCCAAGTCTCATCCCATCAACAGTCCAGCCACTCAGAGCAGTGGCTCTCCCTAAGGTCAGGTGCCCCAAACGGCATATCTAGTTCTCACATTCACAAGAGAGGGCATTAAAATTTTCAACCAGGGAAATTTGAATGCCAAAGTGCAGGGCTCTTCCCCATGCTCTGGAGCTGAAGCCACCAGCTGGAGAGAGAGGGAAAGCATTTCCTACACACCAAACTTGTGTGGTCATGTCATACACATCTGTGCCGGAACGAGAGAGGCCCTTCGAGCCATCGCTTTGCAATACCATAAACAAGCACAGAGAGAGGAATATTTGCCCTGCCCCGTCACTGTTCCTCAGTGAGACACCACCTTTTCCAATGTGAGACTTGAGTAGTGCTTCATTTGGCGTTACTATCACTATTACTGATTATGATAAATTAGTTTTACAGAATGCTTTAGAAGAGATTTCATATACACTGATTTGCTTGTACAATACTCTGTACATGGTACGTAGATGAGGTTAACAAATAGAGGTTAAGTGACATATTCAAAGTTACAACTTCTGCACTCCTTATGTGTAAATCCTGTTCCTGACGTAACTGAGAGATTATAATTGAGAGATTACAACAAACCCTGTTTTTTATTTTATTTTTTGCATCTAATTAGAATGAAATCATACTCTTGGGGTATAGGTTGTGAGGATCAGCTTTGTTGTTTTAACAGAAACCTCATTCTGTATTTCTTTATGCAAAAACAAGGTAAGGACATTTGGTGGAAGAGCCAGCAAACCCCACTAGAGTGCAATAGCCGATGTCATCGCCGCGCCCTCCGAACTCATGAACGTGTCCGGCAGAGAAACCACCCACGCCGTCAGCCACTTTATCCTCATGGGCTTTCCCTCCAGGCCCGAAGCGCAGCTCCTCTACTTCGGGCACTTCTCTGCGGCCTACACCCTGACCCTGATGGGGGAACGCGGCCGTTGCCTGCGCTGTGCGGTGGGACCGACGCCTTCACAGCCCGATCGATGTACATCCTCTTGGGGAATTTCTCTCTCCTGGAACTATGTTATGTCACCACCACCACCGTCCCCAACATGTTGGCCAGCTACCCGTCCACAAGCAAGTCCATCTCCTTTGTGAGCTGTCTTGTGCAGTTCTCCTTCTTCTCTTCCGGGTGCGAAGAGGGCTTCTTCCTTTGCATCATGGCCTTTGACAGGCACCTTGCCGTGTGCCGCCCTCCGCGTTACCCGCGCATCATGACCAGACAGCTGTGCACGGGCCTCGTCGTCCTTGGATGGTCGTGTGGGTTCACCCTCCTACCTACCGCCAGTTGTCCTCATTTCTCAGCTGCCCTACCGTGGCCCAAACACCATCAGCCATTTCGTGTGTGATCCTGTCCCACTGATGGTGCTGTCGTGTTCTGATGACACCACCACACAGTTCATTTACTCGACCTTCAATTCTGTTTTCATGATCGGCCCCCTTCTCTTTATCCTTTGCTCCTACGCTCTGGTGACTCTGGCTGTGCTACGGATGCCCTCAGCAGCGGGCAAACGCAAGGCTTTCTCCACTTGTGCTTCTCATCTGGCTGTGGTGATCCTGTTTCTTTGGCTCTGTTACGGTGATGTGCGTTAGTCCCGGATCGGGACACCCAGTGGACATGGAAAAAATCGTTACTTTGTTTTATTCTGTGAAAACACCTCTGTGCATTCCGCTAATATATAGGCTCAGGAACAAGGAGATGAAGGCTGCTCTGAGGAAGATCCTGAGGACTGCCCAAGGTATTCATAAAATACAAAGAGCCAAATTCTTCTCTCAAACGCAACTGATCTCAAGACATGAGTGATATATTTGTCGACAAATTCATTAACTTTTATTAAGAAACTACTATAATGAGGGCCCATTATCATCCTAAGCAAGATGCAGTAATGTTATTTAAGAATGTTTTAACTAACAAGTGAATGCAACTGTGTTGAAGTTAGTATCAAGTAAATGAAATGATATGTATGTAAGTCAATCAGTCTCTATATGTAATTCAATTTCTAAAGAGAAGGTAGAAGCATGCTGTGCATTGCTGAGTTGAATTAACTAATATACATGTAGTAGAGATCATAGATTGCTTTGGGGATTAACACTCCAAACCAGTAGTTCTCCACTAACACGCACTGATTGATAAAGAAGTCTCGAATTTGAAGGAAGTCGCCGTGCCAGAGTGTAGCATGTGACTTGACTTTAAGGAAACAGAATAATAGCCGTGGCTGGACGGTAGTGATTGTTTAGGGTGTACAAGACAAGAATTAGGAATTTAAAGGTATTACTAACTTAGAATATAGCAAATAAAAGAGCTAAACATAAGAACCGGGGCACTACTCAGGGCATAACCCACTTTCGGGTAAATCCCATTTGAGTAACAGCTTCCGGTACTACTTGTAGTTTAGTGTTAGTACTGTGTGACTGTTTTTAAACTGCCATAAGCATCCTTAATACTAATACGACTTCTACTGCGTTTCTGTTGCCATTTTTTTTTTTTCAAACATGGCTCTTCAACACATACTTTAAAAGAATCATAGTATGAAATGCAATTTTTACCAAATTGTAATTTGTAGTCTTCAAGAAGTCAATTCCTCTACAAAGTGAGGTGCCGCATCAATTGGGTTTTGTTTCATGAACAATCTGGGTTGAGAATACTTTCTGAAGATTAAAAGGCAGGATTTTTGAGTTCGGGGAAAGAAGTGGTTATCTTTCTTCTACTTCACAAAAGAAACAAAGAGCTGGACAATTGCCTGAAAGGTACGTCATATTGGAAGAAAATATGAACAATTTAGGACTTCGTGCACATGAACTACAACAGTAGATTTACAGTGCCGATGGCTTTAACACCGATTTTCATTCACGAAGGTTAAGGAATGTTTGTGACAATTCCATTCGTCTTTCATAATCACAGAAGAAAAAGGAAAAAGAAGAGATTCTTAATAAAACAGTGTGTTGATTGTGATAAAGGTGGAAGTGCCCGTTATTTGTTATTGCCTTTATTCTTGACCAACGTTTTCTCACCGATCTTAAATTCCACCTCATATTGTTTCTTTTTTGTATCATCAATATACGATTACATGAGCAGCATTGTGGTTACTAGATTCCTCCCATTATCAAGTCCCCACCACATACGCCATTACAGTCACTCTCCATCAGCATAGTAAGATGCTACAGAGCAGAGTCACTACTTGTATTCTCTGTGCCATGCGGTCTTCCCCTCCCCACCCCCACATTACCTGTGCTAATCACAACGCCCTTTATTCCCTTCTCCCATACTTCCCACCCACCACCACACCCAGTCCTTTTCTCTTTGACAACTGTTAGTCCATTCTTGGGTTCTGTGAGTTTGCTATTTTGTTCTTTCAGTTTTCCCTTTGTTCTTATGCTCCACAGATGAGTGAAAAATCATTTGGCACTTCTCTTTCTCTGCTTGGCTTATTTTATTTCACTGAGCATAAATAATAGCCTCCCGCTCCATTCATGTTGTTGCAAATGTGTAGGATTCGTTCTCTTCTTACGGCTGAAGAATATTCCATTGTGTATATAGACCACTTCTTCTTTATCCATACACCTACTGATGGACACTTAGGTGGCTTCCATTTCTTGGCTACTGTAAATAGTGCTGCGATAAACATAGGGGTGCATATGTCTTTTTGAAACTGGGCTCCTGCGTTCTTAGGGTAAATTCCTAGGAGTGGAATTCCTGGGTCAAATGGTATTTTTTTTTTTTTATTTCTGGTCTTTTGAGGAATCTCCACACCGCTTTCCGCAATGGTTGAACTACTTTACATTCCCACCAGCAGTGTAGGAGGGTTCCCCTTTCTCTGCATCCTAACCAACACTTGTTGTTCCCATTCTTTTCCATGTTGGCCGTACTAACTGGTGTGAGGTGGTATCTCACTGTGGTTTTAATTTGCATTCCCTGATGATCAGTGATGTGGAGCATCTTTTCATGTGCCTGTTGGCCATCTGAATTCCTTCTTTGGAGAAGTGCCTGTTCGGATCCTCCACCCATTTTTTAATAGGGTTATTTGCTTTTCGGGTGTTGAGGCATGTGAGTTGTTGATGTATTTTGGATGTTAACCCCTTGTTGGATATGTCATTTACAAATATATTCTCCCATGCTGATGGACACCTTTTTGTTCCGCTGATGGCGTCCCCTGCTGTAAAGGAGATTTTAGCATGATGTAGTCGCCTTTGTTCCTTTTTTAGTTTGCTTCCCTTGCCCGAGGACACGCGTCCAGGAAAAAGTTGCTCATGTTTATATTCAAGAGATTTTTGCCTATGTTTTCTTCTAAGAGCTTTATGGTTTCATGACTTACATTCAGGTCCTTGATCCATTTTGAGTTTACTTTCCTGTATGAGGTTAGACAGTAATCCAGTTTCATTCTCTTACATGTAGCTGTACAGTTTTGCCCCACACCAGCTGTTGGAGAGGCTGTCAATTCCCCATTGTATATGCATGGCTCCTTTATCATATAATAATTAACCATATATGTTTGGGTGAACATCTGGACTCTCTATTGTGTTCCACTGGTCTGTGCCAGTACCAAAGTGTCTTGATTACGGTGGCTTTGTAGTAGAGCTTGAAGTTGGGAAGTGAGATCCCCCTGCTTTATTCTTCCTTCTCAGGATTGCTTTGGCTATTCGGGGGTCTTTGGTGGTTCCACGTGAATTTTAGACATATTTGTTCCAGTTTGTTGAAGAATGCTGTTGGTACTTTGGTAGGGATACTGCATTGAATCTGTAGATTTCTTTAGGCAGGATGGCCATTTTGACAATATTAATTCTTCCTAGCCAAGAGCATGGAATGAATTTCCATTTGTGTCCTCTTTAATTTCCCTTAAGAGTGTCTTGTAGATTTCCAGGTATAGGTCTTTCACTTCCTTCGTTAGGTTTCCAGGTATAGGTCTTTCACTTCCTTCGTTAGGTTTCCAGGTATAGGTCTTTCACTTCCTTCGTTAGGTTTACTCCTAGGTATTTTATTCTTTTTGATGCAATTGTAAATGGAATTGTTTTCCTGATTTCTCTTTCTGCTCATTCATCATTAGTGTACACGAATGCAACAGATTTCTGTGTATTAATGTTGTATCCCACAGCTTTGCTGAGTTCACATACTAGATCTAGTAGTTTTGGAGTGGATTCTTTAGGGTTTTTTTATATACAGTATCATGTCATCTGCAAACAGGGACAGTTTAACTTCTTCCTTACCAATATGAATGCCTTTTGTTCCTTTGTGTCGTCTGATTGCCGTGGCTAGGACCTCAAGAACTAGGTCGTATAAAAGTGGGGAGAGTGGGCATCCTTTTCTTGTTCCTGGTCTTAAGGGGAAAGCTTTCAGCTTCTCGCTTTTATGCATAATGTTGGCTGTGGGTTTGTCATATATGGCCTTTATTATGTTGAGGGACTTGCCCTCTATACCCATTTTGCTGAGAGTTTTCCTCATGAACGGATGTCGAATTTTGTCGAATGCTCTTTCAGCATCTATGGAGATGACCGTGTGGTTTTTGCCCTTCTTTTCATTGATGTGGTAGTCGATGTTGATGAATTTTCAAATGTAGCACCATCCTTGCATGCCTGGGAGGAATCCCACTTGATCGTGGTGGATGATACTTCTGATCGATCTTTGAATTCGGTTTGCTAATATTTTCTTGAATATTTTTGCATCTATGTTCATCATGAATATTGGTCGATAATTTTCTTTTATTTATTTTTTCCGTGTGTTTGCATGGTTTGGATATTAGAGTGATGTTGGCCACATAGAATGAGTTTGGGAGTATTTCCACCTCTTCTACTTTTAGAAAGACTTTAAGGAGGATGGGTATTAGGTCTTCACTAAATGTTTGATAAAATTCAGCAGTGAAACCTTCTGGTCCAGGGATTTGGTTCTTGGGTAGTTTTCTGATTACCGATTCAACTTCATTACTGGTAATTGGTCTGTTTAGATTTTCTGTTTCTTACTAGGTCAGTCTAGGAAGTCGTATTTTTCTAGAAAGTTGCCCATTTCCTCTAGGTTTTCCAGTTTGCTAGAATATAATTAATTTTTCATAGTATTCTCTCATAATACTTGTATTTCTGTGGTGTCCGTAGTGACTTTCCTTCTCTCATTTCTGATTCTGTGTATGTGTGTCGACTCTCTTTTTCTCTTGATAAGTCTGGCTTGGGGTTTATCTATTTTGCTTATTTTCTCATAGAACCAGCTCCTGCTTTCATTCATTCTTCCTATTGTTTGATTCTTCTCGATTTTATTTATTTCCGCTCTAACCCTTATCATGCCCATCCTTCTACTGACTTTGGGCCTCATTTGTTCCTCTTTTCCTAGTTTCATTAATTGTGAGTTTAGATTGTTCATTTGGGCTTGTTCTTCTTTTCTGAGATAGGCCTGTATTGCAATATGCTTCCCTCTTAGCACTCTCTTCGCTGCGTCCCACAGATTTTGCAGGGTTGAATTATCGTTGTCACTTGTCTCCATACATTGCTTGACCTCTGTTTTTATTTGGTCATCGATCCATTGGTTATTAAGGTGCGTGCTGTTAAGCCTCCATGTGTTTCTAAGGCTCTTTTCATGTTCTTTGCATAATTTATTTCTAGGTTCATACTCTCGTCTTCTGAGAAGGTGGTTGGTACAATTTCAATCTTTTTGAATTTACTGAGTCTCTTTTTATGGCCTAGTGTATGATCTATACATGAAAATGTTCCATGTGAACTTGAGAAGAATGTGTATTCTGCTGCTTTTGGGTGTGGAGTCCTGTAGATGACTGCTAGATCCATCTGTTCGAATGTGTTATTCAGTGCCTCTGTCTCCTTACTTATTTTCTGTCTGGCTGACCTGTCCTTTGGAGTGAGTGGTGTGTTGACGTCTCCTAAAATGAATGCATTGCATTGTATTTCTCCCTTTGATTCTGTTAAGTATTTGTTACACATACGTTGGTGATCCTGTGTTGGGTGCATAGATATTTATAACGGTTATATCCTCTTGTTGGACTGACTGCTTTATCGTTATACAATGTCCTTCTTCATCTCCGGTTATTTTCCTTGTTTTGAAGTCTATTTTGTCTGATACAAGTTCTGCAACTCCTGCTTTTCTCTCCCCACGAATTGCATGAAATCTCTTTTTTCCATCCCTTCAGTATCAGTCTGTGTATGTCTTTGGGTGTGAAGTGAGTCTCTTGTACGCAGCATATAGATGGGCCTTGTTATTTGATCCATTCAGTGACTCTATGTCTTTTGATAGTGCATTCAGTGCATTTACATTTAGGGTGATTATCGATAGGAATGTATTTATTGCCATTGCAGGCTTTAGGTTTGTAGCTACCAAAGGTTCAAGGGTTATTTCTTTACTATCTAACAGTCTAATTTAACTTGCTTAGTGCTCTATTACAAACAGAAACTAAAGGTTCTTTTCTTTTTCCTCGTTTTTCTTCCTCCTCCATTCTTCAAATATTAGCTAGCATATTCTGTACTCATTCCCTACCCCTTGATTCAATTTGGGGGTAGCTGATTTCATTTCCCATCTGCTTAGTTGTTGTTCTACTTTGCTGTGCTTTTATTTCCACTGGTGACAGCTATTTAGCCCTAGGAATACTTCTATCTGCGGCAGGCCATCCAAAATGAACTGTAAAGGTGGTTTTCGGGACATAAATTCTCTCAGTTTCTGCTTCTCTGAAAATTGTTTTAATCCCACCTTCAAATTTAAATGATAACCTTTCCGGGTAGGCTATTCTTGGTTCAAGGCCCTTCTGCTTCATTGCGTTACATACATCAAGTCACTCCCTGCTGGCCTGTAAGGTTTCTATTGAGAAGTCTGATGATAGCCTGATGGGTTTTCCTTTGTATGTGATCTTTTTCCTCTCTAGCTGCTTTCAAAACTCTATCCTCGCCCTCGATCTTTGCCATTTTAAGTACTATATGTCTTGGTGTTGTCTTCCTTCGGTCCCTTGTGTTGGGAGATCTGTGAATCTCCATGGCCTGAGAGACTATTATCTCCTTCCCCAGACTGGGGAAGTTTTCAGCAATTACCTCCTCATGACACTTTCTATCCCTTTTTCTCTGTCTTCTTCTTCTGGTAGTCTTCAAATATGAATACGGTTCCGTTTGGATTCATCACACAGTTCACTCACTATTCTTTCATTCCTAGAGATCCTTTTTTCTCTCTGTGCCTGTTTCTTTGTATTCCTCGTCTCTAGTTTCTATTCTCTTCACCAACTCTTCTACTACATCTAATCTGCCTTTAAATCCCTCCTTTGTATGTTTCGTTTCAGACATGGAATTTCTTAATGATTGAACCTCCATCCTAAATTCATCCCTGAGTAATTAAAATGGCAAAGATCAAGGATAAGGACAGACTATTGAAAACAGCCACAGAGAGAAATAAGATCACATACAAAAGACATGCCATCAGGCTAACTTCTTCTCAGCAGAAACATTACAGGCCAGAAGGGAGTGGCATGATGTATTTAATGCAATAAAGCACAATGGCCTAAAACCAAGAATACCTTATCCAGCAAGATTACCATTTAAATTTGAAGGAGGGATTAAACAACTTCCAGATAAGCAAAAGCTGAGAGAATTTACCTTCCACAAACCATCTCTACATTGTATTTTGGAGGGACTGCTGTAGATGGAAGTGTTCCTAAGGTCTAATAGCTGTCACTAGAGGTAAGAAAAGCACAGTAAAGAAAGTAGAACAGCTAATTACTAAGAAAATGCAAAATTAAATTTACTGTCCCCAAAGCCAACCGAAGAATAGACAAAGAGTACAGAATATAACACCTAATACATGAGGAATGGAGGAAGAAGAAAAAGGAGAAAAAGAAAAGAACCTTTGGATTGTGTTTACGATAGCATATTAAGTTTAAGTTACGTTAGACTCTTAGATAGTAAGGAAGTTAACCTTGAACCTTTGGTAACCAAGAATCTAAAGTCCGCAATGGCAATAAGTGCATAACTATCGATAATCACCCTAAATGTAAATGGACTGAATGTACCAACCGGAAGACATAGAGTCATTGAATGGATAAAAAAACAAGACCCATCTATATGCTACCTGCGAGAGACTCACTTGAAACCCAAAGACATACACAGACTAAAAGTGAAGGGATGGAAAAATATATTTCATGCAACTAACAAGGAGAAAAAAAATCAGGAGTTGCGGTACTTGTATCAGGCAAAATAGACTTCAAAACAAAGAAAGTCACAACCGATAAAGAAGGACATTACATAATGATAAAGGGGTCAATCCAATAAGAGGAAATAAACATTATAAATACCTATGCTCCCAACACAGGAGCACCTACAAATGTGAACCCATTACAAACAGAATTAAAAGGGGAAATAGAATACAATGCATTCATTCTAGGAGACTTCAACACTCCAGTAACTCTGAGGGACAGATCAACAAGACAGAAAATAAGTAAGGACATACAGGCATTGAACAACACATTAGAACAGATGGACCTAACATACATCTACAGAACTCAACACCCAAAAGCAGCAGAATACACATTCTTCTCAAGTGCACCTGGAACGTTTTCAAGAATAGATCATAGACTAGACCACAGCAACAGCCTTGGCAAATTCAAAAAGATTGAAATTGTACCAACCAGTTTCTCAGACCAGAAAGGTATGAAACTAGAAATAAATGCTGCAAAGAAAATGAAATATCCCACAAATACATGGAGGTTTCACAGTATGCTCCTAAATAACCAATGGATCAATGACCAAATAAAAACATAGATCCTGCAATATATGGAGACAAATGACAATAATTCAAGAGCACAAACTCTGTGGGATGCGGCCAAGGGCATGCTGAGAGGAAAGTATATTGCAATACAGGCCCACCTCAGGAAAGAAGGACAATCCCATATGAGCAGTCTAAACTCACAATTAATGAAACCAGAAAAAGAAGAACAAATGAGGCCCAAAGTCAGTACAAGGAGTGACACAATAAAGATTGGAGCAGAAATAAATAAAATTGAGAAGACTAAAACAATAGAAAGAATCAATGAAAGCAAGAGCTAGTTCTTCGAGAAGATAAACAAAATAGATAAACCCCTAGCCAAACTTAACAAGGAAGGAAAGAGAGTCTGCCCACATAAACAGAATCAGAAATGAGAAAGGAAAAGAATCCCTATGGACACCAGAGAAATGCAGAGAATTATTAGAGAATACCATGAAAAATTATGTGGTAACAAACTGGATAACCTAGAAGAAATGGACAACTTTCTAGAAAAACACAACCTTCCAACGCTGACCAAAGAGGAAACAGAAAATCTGAACAGACCAATTGCCAGCAACGAAATTGAACTGGTAATCAGAAAAACTACCCAAGAACAAAACTCCTGGACCAGATGGCTTCACCATTGAATTTAATCAAACATTTAGGGAAGACCTAATACTCATCCCCCTTAAAGTTTCCCACAGAACAGAAGAGGTGGGAATACTTCCAAAATCATTGTATGAGGCCAGCCCCCATCACTCTAATACCAAAACCAGGCAAAGACACCACAAAAAAAGGAAAATTACAGACCAATATCCCTGATGGACATAGACGCAAAATCACTCAACAAAATATTAGCAAACCAAATTCAAAAATACATCAAAAAGATCATCCATCATGATCAAGTAGGATTTCTTCCGGGGAGGCTAGGATGGTACATTGGAAAATCCATCAACATCCTCAACCACATCAACAAAAAGTAGGACAAAAACCAACACCATTCACGATAAAAAACTCTCAACAAAATGGGTATGGAAGGCAAGTACCTCGACATAATAAAGGCCATATATGACAAACCCACAGCCAACATTATACATAACAGCGAGAAGCTGAAAGCTTTCCCCTTAAGACCAGGAACAAGACAAGGATGCCCAGTGTCCCCACTTCTATTTAACATAGTACTGGAGGTCGTAGCCACGGCCATCAGGCAACACAAAGAAATAAAAGGCATCCAGATCGGCAAGGAAGTAGTTTAACTGTCCCTGTTTGCAAATGCCACGACATTGTAAATAAAAAAACCCTCAGGAATCCACTCCAAAACTACTAGATCTAATATCTGAATTCAGCAAAGTTGCAGGACGCAAAAGTAATACGCAGATTTCTGTGGCATTCCTATACGCTAACAATGAACTAGCAGAGAGAGAAATCAGGAAAACCAATTCCATTCACAATTGCATCAAAAAGAATAAAACACCTAGGAATAAACCTAACCAAGGAACCGAAAGACCTATCCTCTGAAAACTACAAGACGCTCATGAGAGAAATTAAAGAAGATATCAATAAATGGAGACACATCCATGCTCATGGATAGGAAGAATTAATATTGCCAAAATGGCCATCCTGCCTAAAGCAGTCTATAGATTCAATGCAATTCCTATCAAAATCCCAACAGCATCCTTCAACCAACTAGAGAAAATAGGCCTAAAATTCATATGGAACCACAAAAGACCCCGACTAGCCAAAGCAATCGTGAGAAGGAAGAATAAAGCAGGGGGGATTACGCTCCCCCACTTCAAGCTCTAGTACAAAGCCACAGTAATCAAGACAATTCGGTACTGGCACAAGAACAGTCCCATAGACCAGTATGGGAGAATATATTTGTAAGTGACATATCTGACAAGGGGTTAACATCCAAAACATATAAAGAACTTACATGCCTCAACACCCAAAAAGGCAAATAACCCAGAGAACAAATGGCAGAGGCTATGAAGAGACAGTTCTCCAAAGAGAAATTCCGATGGCCAACAAGCACATGAAAAGATGCTCCACATCACTAATCATCAGGGAAATGCAAATTAAAACCACAATGAGATATCACCTCACACCAGTAAGGATGGCCAGCATCGAAAAGACTGAGAACAACAAATGCTGGCGAGGATGCAGAGAAAGGGGAACCCCTCCCCCCCTACACTGCTGGTGGGAATGTAACGTAGTTCAAGACGTTGTGGCAAGCAATACGGAGGTTCCTCAAAACACTAAAAATAGAAATACCATTTGACTCTGGAATCCCACTCCTTGTAATTTACCCAAAGAATACAACTTCTCAGATTCAGAAAGACATATGCACCCTTTTGTTTATTACATCACTTTTTACAATGGCCAAGATACGGAAGCAACCTAAGTGTCCATCTGTAGATGAACGGATAAGGAAGATGTGGTACACATACACAATGCAATACTATCCAGCCATAAGAAAGAAACAAATCCTATCATTTGCAACAACATGGATGGGGCTGGAGGACATTATGCTCAGTGAAATAAGCCAGGCAGAGAAAGACAAGTGCCAAATGATTTCCCTCTTTTGTGGAGTATAACAATGAAGCAAAACTGAAGGAACAAAATGGCAGCAGACTCAGAGACTCCAAGAATGAACTAGAGGTTACCAAAGGGGAGGGGTGTGGGAGGGCAGGTGGGGAGGGAGGGAGAAGGGGATGGAAGTGTATTACGTTTAGTACACATGGTGTGAGGGATCACGGGGAGAACAGTGTAGCACAGACAAGGACATAGTGTATCCTTGGCATCTTGCTGCACTGATGGACAGTGACTGCACTGGGGCATGGGTGGGGACTTGATAATAGGGGAAAATGTAGTACCCACATTGTTTTTTCACGTGAAACCATCATAAGAGTGTATATCAATCATACCTTAATAAAAAAATGTTTTTAAAAAGCTGCCTGTTAGGCTCTCTTTAAAACCCTATTTAAAATGGTAACTCCTCTTCATTTCCAATCTACCCCTCTCACAACACTTCGTTTTCCTCAAATGAAAAATATTAAAATGACTTATTCACTGATTGACTTTTTTTTCTGTTGCTGCCCACACACAGTCTTCAGTTGAAATGTGCTATGCAAGCAGGAATTTGTTTCTATTTCGTTTACCCTGCTATACCCCCAGTGCGGGTGAAGCCCTCAATAAACATTTGTTGAGTAACCCTGTACCAGTCTTAACACTTAAATGTCATGTTTAAAGAGCTATCATAAAATTACAACTGAAATGTCTCTAAAATGACAAATCTGAAAATATGGGTGAGGAAAGAACTCTTTCTCTTTCTTCAAAAATAGAGACAGGGAGTTTTAATGATACGTCTTGCTAGTGCAGCTATGACGACAAGCTTCTTACCATTTACTTTAATGCCCAGGAACCTTCGGCAATGACTGGTTAGTGGAGGCATGAGAAAAGATAAGGACCTAGTTCTGTGCATGCACCATTCCTCAGGGAATAGCAGACATTGGGATTTGAGTACAAAGGAATGAAATTCAAAAACAATCTCATCTGCTGAAGAAATAGTTATATCAGGGGAGAGGGTCCCAAATGTCAAAAGGCCATGATGCAAGGAAATAATATAAACAGTTATGTGCATCTAGGATTTTTATTTTGACTACAAATATGAGCTTTGAAGGCAGCAAGAAACATCTCTCAAAATTCACTCTTTGCAACTCACGGCAGGTGGCATTACCGGATCACCCAATTTTTCACAAGTCCCTCGCATGCTTTTTGCTCCGGGGTAATATTTTCTCCCCACCCCCACCCCCCACCCGCCCTCTGACCTTTCTTCTCCACATGTATCCACATAACTGAAACTCTGCATGCTCTATTGCAAATGCTTAGTTTACCACATAAGTGGATTTACTGGCAAATGCTTTCTTCTTGTTCTGAAAATGTAAGTATCAGAATAAAATTCAGAGACAAGGTTTCAAAATATTAGTCTTTCTCTTATATCCTCAAATCTTGGAAATATTAATGAGTATTATGCACAAGAGGCCTGGAGAGAGTGTATGAAAATGTTTAACTGATAAATTACGGGGGACAGATTTATTATCAGTATCCTGGTGAATTTTGTTGCTTGTTCAATAGACCAAAAAAATGACAAAATTTCTGATTCCACTCTAATATCATATCTCTCCCACCCACATAGTGCAATCTGTTTCACTAATTTAATATGACTTGTTTTCATGGCAAATGACCTGTCCTTAAAGGACAAACCGTTCAGCGTCTGTGTGCTTCCTGTTTCTTGCATTTGCGGGATCTTTGCATTGTGACTTTTAAAGTGTGTGGACCCAAGCGATACTGTTCGGAAAACCCAGATGTGTGGGTATTAATACTGATCTGATTTACCATGGGGTCCCAAGGTCAGTGAAAATGACTAAGATAGCTTGGAGTAGGGCACCAACATATCAGGACACAGGCCAGAGCATGACAGACAAAAATGAAGTGAGTTTTAAAAACTCAGTCAAATTCAGTTATGAAGATAACCACTAAGACCTGTGTGGCAACTAAACGAGCTTTTTCATCAACAAAAGAAACAGCAGAATAGTTTGTGGGCATCCTATAAGTATGTTATTTTTGAAATGTACTCATATCAGCAGCCTCTCACATTAATAGTAATATCATGCTTTTTTTTTTTTCTCTTTGCCTCTGTGTATTCTGTGTGCTACTTGTGCTGAAGTACAATTTAAATGCTCGTAAGTGAAACGCACTCTGTTTATCATTCCTAATGAATTTCCAAGATTCACTAACTCTACAATTTGCTGTCTCCAGAAAAGATGACATTTATTATTGCCCACATACTGTACAACAATCTCAGCTGAGAAAGTTACACAACTATTCAGAATAAAAATACTACGTAATCCTTTTTTGAAAAGTATTCACTATACAATCATAACAAATCAAGAGAGGAATTTTTTGTCTTACAGGCCGAACAAAACACACACACACACACACACACACACACGCAAACGCAAACACGAACCAAAAAAAGTCCCCTCATATAATTTGAGAAATCTGGGACCTGCCCTAATTGCCACCTGAGATGATGTGATTGTTATGGGAAACAGACTGAACTACCAGACTCCATTCAGAAAAGGTGCAGTCCACATAGCCTCATGGGCAATGAGATTATAAACAGCAGTCTTTCCACTTAATGCCAAATGTGGTGACGGCCATGAGTAGGTTTCTAAGGAGACAAGACATAGAAAAAGTTAAGCTTTGATTCAGTAACAACAAACTGGAGAAAGTTCAGGAGCAGGAGGGAGGGAAGCAAGACATTCCATGTCAACAGAAAATGCCTTGAATGGCCACAAATGTACCAGAGGCAAGTATAAAAACAAAAACACTTCAAACACAGAAAGGAGCAATCGAAGCGATTTAGAACACCACACACACAAATCTGAACATGCAAGTGAACTTTACCACCACACTTTTGGAAAAATTGGCCAAGTCTCATCCCATCAACAGTCCAGCCACTCAGAGCAGTGGCTCTCCCTATGGTCAGGTGCCCCAAACGGCATATCTAGTTCTCACATTCACAAGAGAGGGCATTAAAATTTTCAACCAGGGAAATTTGAATGCCAAAGTGCAGGGCTCTTCCCCATGCTCTGGAGCTGAAGCCACCAGCTGGAGAGAGAGGGAAAGCATTTCCTACACACCAAACTTGTGTGGTCATGTCATACACATCTGTGCCGGAACGAGAGAGGCCCTTCGAGCCATCGCTTTGCAATACCATAAACAAGCACAGAGAGAGGAATATTTGCCCTGCCCCGTCACTGTTCCTCAGTGAGACACCACCTTTTCCAATGTGAGACTTGAGTAGTGCTTCATTTGGCGTTACTATCACTATTACTGATTATGATAAATTAGTTTTACAGAATGCTTTAGAAGAGATTTCATATACACTGATTTGCTTGTACAATACTCTGTACATGGTACGTAGATGAGGTTAACAAATAGAGGTTAAGTGACATATTCAAAGTTACAACTTCTGCACTCCTTATGTGTAAATCCTGTTCCTGACGTAACTGAGAGATTATAATTGAGAGATTACAACAAACCCTGTTTTTTATTTTATTTTTTGCATCTAATTAGAATGAAATCATACTCTTGGGGTATAGGTTGTGAGGATCAGCTTTGTTGTTTTAACAGAAACCTCATTCTGTATTTCTTTATGCAAAAACAAGGTAAGGACATTTGGTGGAAGAGCCAGCAAACCCCACTAGAGTGCAATAGCCGATGTCATCGCCGCGCCCTCCGAACTCATGAACGTGTCCGGCAGAGAAACCACCCACGCCGTCAGCCACTTTATCCTCATGGGCTTTCCCTCCAGGCCCGAAGCGCAGCTCCTCTACTTCGGGCACTTCTCTGCGGCCTACACCCTGACCCTGATGGGGGAACGCGGCCGTTGCCTGCGCTGTGCGGTGGGACCGACGCCTTCACAGCCCGATCGATGTACATCCTCTTGGGGAATTTCTCTCTCCTGGAACTATGTTATGTCACCACCACCACCGTCCCCAACATGTTGGCCAGCTACCCGTCCACAAGCAAGTCCATCTCCTTTGTGAGCTGTCTTGTGCAGTTCTCCTTCTTCTCTTCCGGGTGCGAAGAGGGCTTCTTCCTTTGCATCATGGCCTTTGACAGGCACCTTGCCGTGTGCCGCCCTCCGCGTTACCCGCGCATCATGACCAGACAGCTGTGCACGGGCCTCGTCGTCCTTGGATGGTCGTGTGGGTTCACCCTCCTACCTACCGCCAGTTGTCCTCATTTCTCAGCTGCCCTACCGTGGCCCAAACACCATCAGCCATTTCGTGTGTGATCCTGTCCCACTGATGGTGCTGTCGTGTTCTGATGACACCACCACACAGTTCATTTACTCGACCTTCAATTCTGTTTTCATGATCGGCCCCCTTCTCTTTATCCTTTGCTCCTACGCTCTGGTGACTCTGGCTGTGCTACGGATGCCCTCAGCAGCGGGCAAACGCAAGGCTTTCTCCACTTGTGCTTCTCATCTGGCTGTGGTGATCCTGTTTCTTTGGCTCTGTTACGGTGATGTGCGTTAGTCCCGGATCGGGACACCCAGTGGACATGGAAAAAATCGTTACTTTGTTTTATTCTGTGAAAACACCTCTGTGCATTCCGCTAATATATAGGCTCAGGAACAAGGAGATGAAGGCTGCTCTGAGGAAGATCCTGAGGACTGCCCAAGGTATTCATAAAATACAAAGAGCCAAATTCTTCTCTCAAACGCAACTGATCTCAAGACATGAGTGATATATTTGTCGACAAATTCATTAACTTTTATTAAGAAACTACTATAATGAGGGCCCATTATCATCCTAAGCAAGATGCAGTAATGTTATTTAAGAATGTTTTAACTAACAAGTGAATGCAACTGTGTTGAAGTTAGTATCAAGTAAATGAAATGATATGTATGTAAGTCAATCAGTCTCTATATGTAATTCAATTTCTAAAGAGAAGGTAGAAGCATGCTGTGCATTGCTGAGTTGAATTAACTAATATACATGTAGTAGAGATCATAGATTGCTTTGGGGATTAACACTCCAAACCAGTAGTTCTCCACTAACACGCACTGATTGATAAAGAAGTCTCGAATTTGAAGGAAGTCGCCATGCCAGAGTGTAGCATGTGACTTGACTTTAAGGAAACAGAATAATAGCCGTGGCTGGACGGTAGTGATTGTTTAGGGTGTACAAGACAAGAATTAGGAATTTAAAGGTATTACTAACTTAGAATATAGCAAATAAAAGAGCTAAACATAAGAACCGGGGCACTACTCAGGGCATAACCCACTTTCGGGTAAATCCCATTTGAGTAACAGCTTCCGGTACTACTTGTAGTTTAGTGTTAGTACTGTGTGACTGTTTTTAAACTGCCATAAGCATCCTTAATACTAATACGACTTCTACTGCGTTTCTGTTGCCATTTTTTTTTTTTTCAAACATGGCTCTTCAACACATACTTTAAAAGAATCATAGTATGAAATGCAATTTTTACCAAATTGTAATTTGTAGTCTTCAAGAAGTCAATTCCTCTACAAAGTGAGGTGCCGCATCAATTGGGTTTTGTTTCATGAACAATCTGGGTTGAGAATACTTTCTGAAGATTAAAAGGCAGGATTTTTGAGTTCGGGGAAAGAAGTGGTTATCTTTCTTCTACTTCACAAAAGAAACAAAGAGCTGGACAATTGCCTGAAAGGTACGTCATATTGGAAGAAAATATGAACAATTTAGGACTTCGTGCACATGAACTACAACAGTAGATTTACAGTGCCGATGGCTTTAACACCGATTTTCATTCACGAAGGTTAAGGAATGTTTGTGACAATTCCATTCGTCTTTCATAATCACAGAAGAAAAAGGAAAAAGAAGAGATTCTTAATAAAACAGTGTGTTGATTGTGATAAAGGTGGAAGTGCCCGTTATTTGTTATTGCCTTTATTCTTGACCAACGTTTTCTCACCGATCTTAAATTCCACCTCATATTGTTTCTTTTTTGTATCATCAATATACGATTACATGAGCAGCATTGTGGTTACTAGATTCCTCCCATTATCAAGTCCCCACCACATACGCCATTACAGTCACTCTCCATCAGCATAGTAAGATGCTACAGAGCAGAGTCACTACTTGTATTCTCTGTGCCATGCGGTCTTCCCCTCCCCACCCCCACATTACCTGTGCTAATCACAACGCCCTTTATTCCCTTCTCCCATACTTCCCACCCACCACCACACCCAGTCCTTTTCTCTTTGACAACTGTTAGTCCATTCTTGGGTTCTGTGAGTTTGCTATTTTGTTCTTTCAGTTTTCCCTTTGTTCTTATGCTCCACAGATGAGTGAAAAATCATTTGGCACTTCTCTTTCTCTGCTTGGCTTATTTTATTTCACTGAGCATAAATAATAGCCTCCCGCTCCATTCATGTTGTTGCAAATGTGTAGGATTCGTTCTCTTCTTACGGCTGAAGAATATTCCATTGTGTATATAGACCACTTCTTCTTTATCCATACACCTACTGATGGACACTTAGGTGGCTTCCATTTCTTGGCTACTGTAAATAGTGCTGCGATAAACATAGGGGTGCATATGTCTTTTTGAAACTGGGCTCCTGCGTTCTTAGGGTAAATTCCTAGGAGTGGAATTCCTGGGTCAAATGGTATTTTTTTTTTTTTATTTCTGGTCTTTTGAGGAATCTCCACACCGCTTTCCGCAATGGTTGAACTACTTTACATTCCCACCAGCAGTGTAGGAGGGTTCCCCTTTCTCTGCATCCTAACCAACACTTGTTGTTCCCATTCTTTTCCATGTTGGCCGTACTAACTGGTGTGAGGTGGTATCTCACTGTGGTTTTAATTTGCATTCCCTGATGATCAGTGATGTGGAGCATCTTTTCATGTGCCTGTTGGCCATCTGAATTCCTTCTTTGGAGAAGTGCCTGTTCGGATCCTCCACCCATTTTTTAATAGGGTTATTTGCTTTTCGGGTGTTGAGGCATGTGAGTTGTTGATGTATTTTGGATGTTAACCCCTTGTTGGATATGTCATTTACAAATATATTCTCCCATGCTGATGGACACCTTTTTGTTCCGCTGATGGCGTCCCCTGCTGTAAAGGAGATTTTAGCATGATGTAGTCGCCTTTGTTCCTTTTTTAGTTTGCTTCCCTTGCCCGAGGACACGCGTCCAGGAAAAAGTTGCTCATGTTTATATTCAAGAGATTTTTGCCTATGTTTTCTTCTAAGAGCTTTATGGTTTCATGACTTACATTCAGGTCCTTGATCCATTTTGAGTTTACTTTCCTGTATGAGGTTAGACAGTAATCCAGTTTCATTCTCTTACATGTAGCTGTACAGTTTTGCCCCACACCAGCTGTTGGAGAGGCTGTCAATTCCCCATTGTATATGCATGGCTCCTTTATCATATAATAATTAACCATATATGTTTGGGTGAACATCTGGACTCTCTATTGTGTTCCACTGGTCTGTGCCAGTACCAAAGTGTCTTGATTACGGTGGCTTTGTAGTAGAGCTTGAAGTTGGGAAGTGAGATCCCCCTGCTTTATTCTTCCTTCTCAGGATTGCTTTGGCTATTCGGGGGTCTTTGGTGGTTCCACGTGAATTTTAGACATATTTGTTCCAGTTTGTTGAAGAATGCTGTTGGTACTTTGGTAGGGATACTGCATTGAATCTGTAGATTTCTTTAGGCAGGATGGCCATTTTGACAATATTAATTCTTCCTAGCCAAGAGCATGGAATGAATTTCCATTTGTGTCCTCTTTAATTTCCCTTAAGAGTGTCTTGTAGATTTCCAGGTATAGGTCTTTCACTTCCTTCGTTAGGTTTCCAGGTATAGGTCTTTCACTTCCTTCGTTAGGTTTCCAGGTATAGGTCTTTCACTTCCTTCGTTAGGTTTACTCCTAGGTATTTTATTCTTTTTGATGCAATTGTAAATGGAATTGTTTTCCTGATTTCTCTTTCTGCTCATTCATCATTAGTGTACACGAATGCAACAGATTTCTGTGTATTAATGTTGTATCCCACAGCTTTGCTGAGTTCACATACTAGATCTAGTAGTTTTGGAGTGGATTCTTTAGGGTTTTTTTATATACAGTATCATGTCATCTGCAAACAGGGACAGTTTAACTTCTTCCTTACCAATATGAATGCCTTTTGTTCCTTTGTGTCGTCTGATTGCCGTGGCTAGGACCTCAAGAACTAGGTCGTATAAAAGTGGGGAGAGTGGGCATCCTTTTCTTGTTCCTGGTCTTAAGGGGAAAGCTTTCAGCTTCTCGCTTTTATGCATAATGTTGGCTGTGGGTTTGTCATATATGGCCTTTATTATGTTGAGGGACTTGCCCTCTATACCCATTTTGCTGAGAGTTTTCCTCATGAACGGATGTCGAATTTTGTCGAATGCTCTTTCAGCATCTATGGAGATGACCGTGTGGTTTTTGCCCTTCTTTTCATTGATGTGGTAGTCGATGTTGATGAATTTTCAAATGTAGCACCATCCTTGCATGCCTGGGAGGAATCCCACTTGATCGTGGTGGATGATACTTCTGATCGATCTTTGAATTCGGTTTGCTAATATTTTCTTGAATATTTTTGCATCTATGTTCATCATGAATATTGGTCGATAATTTTCTTTTATTTATTTTTTCCGTGTGTTTGCATGGTTTGGATATTAGAGTGATGTTGGCCACATAGAATGAGTTTGGGAGTATTTCCACCTCTTCTACTTTTAGAAAGACTTTAAGGAGGATGGGTATTAGGTCTTCACTAAATGTTTGATAAAATTCAGCAGTGAAACCTTCTGGTCCAGGGATTTGGTTCTTGGGTAGTTTTCTGATTACCGATTCAACTTCATTACTGGTAATTGGTCTGTTTAGATTTTCTGTTTCTTACTAGGTCAGTCTAGGAAGTCGTATTTTTCTAGAAAGTTGCCCATTTCCTCTAGGTTTTCCAGTTTGCTAGAATATAATTAATTTTTCATAGTATTCTCTCATAATACTTGTATTTCTGTGGTGTCCGTAGTGACTTTCCTTCTCTCATTTCTGATTCTGTGTATGTGTGTCGACTCTCTTTTTCTCTTGATAAGTCTGGCTTGGGGTTTATCTATTTTGCTTATTTTCTCATAGAACCAGCTCCTGCTTTCATTCATTCTTCCTATTGTTTGATTCTTCTCGATTTTATTTATTTCCGCTCTAACCCTTATCATGCCCATCCTTCTACTGACTTTGGGCCTCATTTGTTCCTCTTTTCCTAGTTTCATTAATTGTGAGTTTAGATTGTTCATTTGGGCTTGTTCTTCTTTTCTGAGATAGGCCTGTATTGCAATATGCTTCCCTCTTAGCACTCTCTTCGCTGCGTCCCACAGATTTTGCAGGGTTGAATTATCGTTGTCACTTGTCTCCATACATTGCTTGACCTCTGTTTTTATTTGGTCATCGATCCATTGGTTATTAAGGTGCGTGCTGTTAAGCCTCCATGTGTTTCTAAGGCTCTTTTCATGTTCTTTGCATAATTTATTTCTAGGTTCATACTCTCGTCTTCTGAGAAGGTGGTTGGTACAATTTCAATCTTTTTGAATTTACTGAGTCTCTTTTTATGGCCTAGTGTATGATCTATACATGAAAATGTTCCATGTGAACTTGAGAAGAATGTGTATTCTGCTGCTTTTGGGTGTGGAGTCCTGTAGATGACTGCTAGATCCATCTGTTCGAATGTGTTATTCAGTGCCTCTGTCTCCTTACTTATTTTCTGTCTGGCTGACCTGTCCTTTGGAGTGAGTGGTGTGTTGACGTCTCCTAAAATGAATGCATTGCATTGTATTTCCCCCTTTGATTCTGTTAAGTATTTGTTACACATACGTTGGTGATCCTGTGTTGGGTGCATAGATATTTATAACGGTTATATCCTCTTGTTGGACTGACTGCTTTATCGTTATATAATGTCCTTCTTCATCTCCGGTTATTTTCCTTGTTTTGAAGTCTATTTTGTCTGATACAAGTTCTGCAACTCCTGCTTTTCTCTCCCCACGAATTGCATGAAATCTCTTTTTTCCATCCCTTCAGTATCAGTCTGTGTATGTCTTTGGGTGTGAAGTGAGTCTCTTGTACGCAGCATATAGATGGGCCTTGTTATTTGATCCATTCAGTGACTCTATGTCTTTTGATAGTGCATTCAGTGCATTTACATTTAGGGTGATTATCGATAGGAATGTATTTATTGCCATTGCAGGCTTTAGGTTTGTAGCTACCAAAGGTTCAAGGGTTATTTCTTTACTATCTAACAGTCTAATTTAACTTGCTTAGTGCTCTATTACAAACAGAAACTAAAGGTTCTTTTCTTTTTCCTCGTTTTTCTTCCTCCTCCATTCTTCAAATATTAGCTAGCATATTCTGTACTCATTCCCTACCCCTTGATTCAATTTGGGGGTAGCTGATTTCATTTCCCATCTGCTTAGTTGTTGTTCTACTTTGCTGTGCTTTTATTTCCACTGGTGACAGCTATTTAGCCCTAGGAATACTTCTATCTGCGGCAGGCCATCCAAAATGAACTGTAAAGGTGGTTTTCGGGACATAAATTCTCTCAGTTTCTGCTTCTCTGAAAATTGTTTTAATCCCACCTTCAAATTTAAATGATAACCTTTCCGGGTAGGCTATTCTTGGTTCAAGGCCCTTCTGCTTCATTGCGTTACATACATCAAGTCACTCCCTGCTGGCCTGTAAGGTTTCTATTGAGAAGTCTGATGATAGCCTGATGGGTTTTCCTTTGTATGTGATCTTTTTCCTCTCTAGCTGCTTTCAAAACTCTATCCTCGCCCTCGATCTTTGCCATTTTAAGTACTATATGTCTTGGTGTTGTCTTCCTTCGGTCCCTTGTGTTGGGAGATCTGTGAATCTCCATGGCCTGAGAGACTATTATCTCCTTCCCCAGACTGGGGAAGTTTTCAGCAATTACCTCCTCATGACACTTTCTATCCCTTTTTCTCTGTCTTCTTCTTCTGGTAGTCTTCAAATATGAATACGGTTCCGTTTGGATTCATCACACAGTTCACTCACTATTCTTTCATTCCTAGAGATCCTTTTTTCTCTCTGTGCCTGTTTCTTTGTATTCCTCGTCTCTAGTTTCTATTCTCTTCACCAACTCTTCTACTACATCTAATCTGCCTTTAAATCCCTCCTTTGTATGTTTCGTTTCAGACATGGAATTTCTTAATGATTGAACCTCCATCCTAAATTCATCCCTGAGTAATTAAAATGGCAAAGATCAAGGATAAGGACAGACTATTGAAAACAGCCACAGAGAGAAATAAGATCACATACAAAAGACATGCCATCAGGCTAACTTCTTCTCAGCAGAAACATTACAGGCCAGAAGGGAGTGGCATGATGTATTTAATGCAATAAAGCACAATGGCCTAAAACCAAGAATACCTTATCCAGCAAGATTACCATTTAAATTTGAAGGAGGGATTAAACAACTTCCAGATAAGCAAAAGCTGAGAGAATTTACCTTCCACAAACCATCTCTACATTGTATTTTGGAGGGACTGCTGTAGATGGAAGTGTTCCTAAGGTCTAATAGCTGTCACTAGAGGTAAGAAAAGCACAGTAAAGAAAGTAGAACAGCTAATTACTAAGAAAATGCAAAATTAAATTTACTGTCCCCAAAGCCAACCGAAGAATAGACAAAGAGTACAGAATATAACACCTAATACATGAGGAATGGAGGAAGAAGAAAAAGGAGAAAAAGAAAAGAACCTTTGGATTGTGTTTACGATAGCATATTAAGTTTAAGTTACGTTAGACTCTTAGATAGTAAGGAAGTTAACCTTGAACCTTTGGTAACCAAGAATCTAAAGTCCGCAATGGCAATAAGTGCATAACTATCGATAATCACCCTAAATGTAAATGTACCAACCGGAAGACATAGAGTCATTGAATGGATAAAAAAACAAGACCCATCTATATGCTACCTGCGAGAGACTCACTTGAAACCCAAAGACATACACAGACTAAAAGTGAAGGGATGGAAAAATATATTTCATGCAACTAACAAGGAGAAAAAAAATCAGGAGTTGCGGTACTTGTATCAGGCAAAATAGACTTCAAAACAAAGAAAGTCACAACCGATAAAGAAGGACATTACATAATGATAAAGGGGTCAATCCAATAAGAGGAAATAAACATTATAAATACCTATGCTCCCAACACAGGAGCACCTACAAATGTGAACCCATTACAAACAGAATTAAAAGGGGAAATAGAATACAATGCATTCATTCTAGGAGACTTCAACACTCCAGTAACTCTGAGGGACAGATCAACAAGACAGAAAATAAGTAAGGACATACAGGCATTGAACAACACATTAGAACAGATGGACCTAACATACATCTACAGAACTCAACACCCAAAAGCAGCAGAATACACATTCTTCTCAAGTGCACCTGGAACGTTTTCAAGAATAGATCATAGACTAGACCACAGCAACAGCCTTGGCAAATTCAAAAAGATTGAAATTGTACCAACCAGTTTCTCAGACCAGAAAGGTATGAAACTAGAAATAAATGCTGCAAAGAAAATGAAATATCCCACAAATACATGGAGGTTTCACAGTATGCTCCTAAATAACCAATGGATCAATGACCAAATAAAAACATAGATCCTGCAATATATGGAGACAAATGACAATAATTCAAGAGCACAAACTCTGTGGGATGCGGCCAAGGGCATGCTGAGAGGAAAGTATATTGCAATACAGGCCCACCTCAGGAAAGAAGGACAATCCCATATGAGCAGTCTAAACTCACAATTAATGAAACCAGAAAAAGAAGAACAAATGAGGCCCAAAGTCAGTACAAGGAGTGACACAATAAAGATTGGAGCAGAAATAAATAAAATTGAGAAGACTAAAACAATAGAAAGAATCAATGAAAGCAAGAGCTAGTTCTTCGAGAAGATAAACAAAATAGATAAACCCCTAGCCAAACTTAACAAGGAAGGAAAGAGAGTCTGCCCACATAAACAGAATCAGAAATGAGAAAGGAAAAGAATCCCTATGGACACCAGAGAAATGCAGAGAATTATTAGAGAATACCATGAAAAATTATGTGGTAACAAACTGGATAACCTAGAAGAAATGGACAACTTTCTAGAAAAACACAACCTTCCAACGCTGACCAAAGAGGAAACAGAAAATCTGAACAGACCAATTGCCAGCAACGAAATTGAACTGGTAATCAGAAAAACTACCCAAGAACAAAACTCCTGGACCAGATGGCTTCACCATTGAATTTAATCAAACATTTAGGGAAGACCTAATACTCATCCCCCTTAAAGTTTCCCACAGAACAGAAGAGGTGGGAATACTTCCAAAATCATTGTATGAGGCCAGCCCCCATCACTCTAATACCAAAACCAGGCAAAGACACCACAGAAAAAGGAAAATTACAGACCAATATCCCTGATGGACATAGACGCAAAATCACTCAACAAAATATTAGCAAACCAAATTCAAAAATACATCAAAAAGATCATCCATCATGATCAAGTAGGATTTCTTCCGGGGAGGCTAGGATGGTACATTGGAAAATCCATCAACATCCTCAACCACATCAACAAAAAGTAGGACAAAAACCAACACCATTCACGATAAAAAACTCTCAACAAAATGGGTATGGAAGGCAAGTACCTCGACATAATAAAGGCCATATATGACAAACCCACAGCCAACATTATACATAACAGCGAGAAGCTGAAAGCTTTCCCCTTAAGACCAGGAACAAGACAAGGATGCCCAGTGTCCCCACTTCTATTTAACATAGTACTGGAGGTCGTAGCCACGGCCATCAGGCAACACAAAGAAATAAAAGGCATCCAGATCGGCAAGGAAGTAGTTTAACTGTCCCTGTTTGCAAATGCCACGACATTGTAAATAAAAAAACCCTCAGGAATCCACTCCAAAACTACTAGATCTAATATCTGAATTCAGCAAAGTTGCAGGACGCAAAAGTAATACGCAGATTTCTGTGGCATTCCTATACGCTAACAATGAACTAGCAGAGAGAGAAATCAGGAAAACCAATTCCATTCACAATTGCATCAAAAAGAATAAAACACCTAGGAATAAACCTAACCAAGGAACCGAAAGACCTATCCTCTGAAAACTACAAGACGCTCATGAGAGAAATTAAAGAAGATATCAATAAATGGAGACACATCCATGCTCATGGATAGGAAGAATTAATATTGCCAAAATGGCCATCCTGCCTAAAGCAGTCTATAGATTCAATGCAATTCCTATCAAAATCCCAACAGCATCCTTCAACCAACTAGAGAAAATAGGCCTAAAATTCATATGGAACCACAAAAGACCCCGACTAGCCAAAGCAATCGTGAGAAGGAAGAATAAAGCAGGGGGGATTACGCTCCCCCACTTCAAGCTCTAGTACAAAGCCACAGTAATCAAGACAATTCGGTACTGGCACAAGAACAGTCCCATAGACCAGTATGGGAGAATATATTTGTAAGTGACATATCTGACAAGGGGTTAACATCCAAAACATATAAAGAACTTACATGCCTCAACACCCAAAAAGGCAAATAACCCAGAGAACAAATGGCAGAGGCTATGAAGAGACAGTTCTCCAAAGAGAAATTCCGATGGCCAACAAGCACATGAAAAGATGCTCCACATCACTAATCATCAGGGAAATGCAAATTAAAACCACAATGAGATATCACCTCACACCAGTAAGGATGGCCAGCATCGAAAAGACTGAGAACAACAAATGCTGGCGAGGATGCAGAGAAAGGGGAACCCCTCCCCCCCTACACTGCTGGTGGGAATGTAACGTAGTTCAAGACGTTGTGGCAAGCAATACGGAGGTTCCTCAAAACACTAAAAATAGAAATACCATTTGACTCTGGAATCCCACTCCTTGTAATTTACCCAAAGAATACAACTTCTCAGATTCAGAAAGACATATGCACCCTTTTGTTTATTACATCACTTTTTACAATGGCCAAGATACGGAAGCAACCTAAGTGTCCATCTGTAGATGAACGGATAAGGAAGATGTGGTACACATACACAATGCAATACTATCCAGCCATAAGAAAGAAACAAATCCTATCATTTGCAACAACATGGATGGGGCTGGAGGACATTATGCTCAGTGAAATAAGCCAGGCAGAGAAAGACAAGTGCCAAATGATTTCCCTCTTTTGTGGAGTATAACAATGAAGCAAAACTGAAGGAACAAAATGGCAGCAGACTCAGAGACTCCAAGAATGAACTAGAGGTTACCAAAGGGGAGGGGTGTGGGAGGGCAGGTGGGGAGGGAGGGAGAAGGGGATGGAAGTGTATTACGTTTAGTACACATGGTGTGAGGGATCACGGGGAGAACAGTGTAGCACAGACAAGGACATAGTGTATCCTTGGCATCTTGCTGCACTGATGGACAGTGACTGCACTGGGGCATGGGTGGGGACTTGATAATAGGGGAAAATGTAGTACCCACATTGTTTTTTCACGTGAAACCATCATAAGAGTGTATATCAATCATACCTTAATAAAAAAATGTTTTTAAAAAGCTGCCTGTTAGGCTCTCTTTAAAACCCTATTTAAAATGGTAACTCCTCTTCATTTCCAATCTACCCCTCTCACAACACTTCGTTTTCCTCAAATGAAAAATATTAAAATGACTTATTCACTGATTGACTTTTTTTTCTGTTGCTGCCCACACACAGTCTTCAGTTGAAATGTGCTATGCAAGCAGGAATTTGTTTCTATTTCGTTTACCCTGCTATACCCCCAGTGCGGGTGAAGCCCTCAATAAACATTTGTTGAGTAACCCTGTACCAGTCTTAACACTTAAATGTCATGTTTAAAGAGCTATCATAAAATTACAACTGAAATGTCTCTAAAATGACAAATCTGAAAATATGGGTGAGGAAAGAACTCTTTCTCTTTCTTCAAAAATAGAGACAGGGAGTTTTAATGATACGTCTTGCTAGTGCAGCTATGACGACAAGCTTCTTACCATTTACTTTAATGCCCAGGAACCTTCGGCAATGACTGGTTAGTGGAGGCATGAGGAAAGATAAGGACCTAGTTCTGTGCATGCACCATTCCTCAGGGAATAGCAGACATTGGGATTTGAGTACAAAGGAATGAAATTCAAAAACAATCTCATCTGCTGAAGAAATAGTTATATCAGGGGAGAGGGTCCCAAATGTCAAAAGGCCATGATGCAAGGAAATAATATAAACAGTTATGTGCATCTAGGATTTTTATTTTGACTACAAATATGAGCTTTGAAGGCAGCAAGAAACATCTCTCAAAATTCACTCTTTGCAACTCACGGCAGGTGGCATTACCGGATCACCCAATTTTTCACAAGTCCCTCGCATGCTTTTTGCTCCGGGGTAATATTTTCTCCCCACCCCCACCCCCCACCCGCCCTCTGACCTTTCTTCTCCACATGTATCCACATAACTGAAACTCTGCATGCTCTATTGCAAATGCTTAGTTTACCACATAAGTGGATTTACTGGCAAATGCTTTCTTCTTGTTCTGAAAATGTAAGTATCAGAATAAAATTCAGAGACAAGGTTTCAAAATATTAGTCTTTCTCTTATATCCTCAAATCTTGGAAATATTAATGAGTATTATGCACAAGAGGCCTGGAGAGAGTGTATGAAAATGTTTAACTGATAAATTACGGGGGACAGATTTATTATCAGTATCCTGGTGAATTTTGTTGCTTGTTCAATAGACCAAAAAAATGACAAAATTTCTGATTCCACTCTAATATCATATCTCTCCCACCCACATAGTGCAATCTGTTTCACTAATTTAATATGACTTGGTTTCATGGCAAATGACCTGTCCTTAAAGGACAAACCGTTCAGCGTCTGTGTGCTTCCTGTTTCTTGCATTTGCGGGATCTTTGCATTGTGACTTTTAAAGTGTGTGGACCCAAGCGATACTGTTCGGAAAACCCAGATGTGTGGGTATTAATACTGATCTGATTTACCATGGGGTCCCAAGGTCAGTGAAAATGACTAAGATAGCTTGGAGTAGGGCACCAACATATCAGGACACAGGCCAGAGCATGACAGACAAAAATGAAGTGAGTTTTAAAAACTCAGTCAAATTCAGTTATGAAGATAACCACTAAGACCTGTGTGGCAACTAAACGAGCTTTTTCATCAACAAAAGAAACAGCAGAATAGTTTGTGGGCATCCTATAAGTATGTTATTTTTGAAATGTACTCATATCAGCAGCCTCTCACATTAATAGTAATATCATGCTTTTTTTTTTTTCTCTTTGCCTCTGTGTATTCTGTGTGCTACTTGTGCTGAAGTACAATTTAAATGCTCGTAAGTGAAACGCACTCTGTTTTTCATTCCTAATGAATTTCCAAGATTCACTAACTCTACAATTTGCTGTCTCCAGAAAAGATGACATTTATTATTGCCCACATACTGTACAACAATCTCAGCTGAGAAAGTTACACAACTATTCAGAATAAAAATACTAAGTAATCCTTTTTTGAAAAGTATTCACTATACAATCATAACAAATCAAGAGAGGAATTTTTTGTCTTACAGGCCGAACAAAACACACACACACACACACACACACACACGCAAACGCAAACACGAACCAAAAAAAGTCCCCTCATATAATTTGAGAAATCTGGGACCTGCCCTAATTGCCACCTGAGATGATGTGATTGTTATGGGAAACAGACTGAACTACCAGACTCCATTCAGAAAAGGTGCAGTCCACATAGCCTCATGGGCAATGAGATTATAAACAGCAGTCTTTCCACTTAATGCCAAATGTGGTGACGGCCATGAGTAGGTTTCTAAGGAGACAAGACATAGAAAAAGTTAAGCTTTGATTCAGTAACAACAAACTGGAGAAAGTTCAGGAGCAGGAGGGAGGGAAGCAAGACATTCCATGTCAACAGAAAATGCCTTGAATGGCCACAAATGTACCAGAGGCAAGTATAAAAACAAAAACACTTCAAACACAGAAAGGAGCAATCGAAGCGATTTAGAACACCACACACACAAATCTGAACATGCAAGTGAACTTTACCACCACACTTTTGGAAAAATTGGCCAAGTCTCATCCCATCAACAGTCCAGCCACTCAGAGCAGTGGCTCTCCCTAAGGTCGGGTGCCCCAAATGGCATATCTAGTTCTCACATTCACAAGAGAGGGCATTAAAATTTTCAACCAGGGAAATTTGAATGCCAAAGTGCAGGGCTCTTCCCCATGCTCTGGAGCTGAAGCCACCAGCTGGAGAGAGAGAGAAAGCATTTCCTACACACCAAACTTGTGTGGTCATGTCATACACATCTGTGCCGGAACGAGAGAGGCCCTTCGAGCCATCGCTTTGCAATACCATAAACAAGCACAGAGAGAGGAATATTTGCCCTGCCCCGTCACTGTTCCTCAGTGAGACACCACCTTTTCCAATGTGAGACTTGAGTAGTGCTTCATTTGGCGTTACTATCACTATTACTGATTATGATAAATTAGTTTTACAGAATGCTTTAGAAGAGATTTCATATACACTGATTTGCTTGTACAATACTCTGTACATGGTACGTAGATGAGGTTAACAAATAGAGGTTAAGTGACATATTCAAAGTTACAACTTCTGCACTCCTTATGTGTAAATCCTGTTCCTGACGTAACTGAGAGATTATAATTGAGAGATTACAACAAACCCTGTTTTTTATTTTATTTTTTGCATCTAATTAGAATGAAATCATACTCTTGGGGTATAGGTTGTGAGGATCAGCTTTGTTGTTTTAACAGAAACCTCATTCTGTATTTCTTTATGCAAAAACAAGGTAAGGACATTTGGTGGAAGAGCCAGCAAACCCCACTAGAGTGCAATAGCCGATGTCATCGCCGCGCCCTCCGAACTCATGAACGTGTCCGGCAGAGAAACCACCCACGCCGTCAGCCACTTTATCCTCATGGGCTTTCCCTCCAGGCCCGAAGCGCAGCTCCTCTACTTCGGGCACTTCTCTGCGGCCTACACCCTGACCCTGATGGGGGAACGCGGCCGTTGCCTGCGCTGTGCGGTGGGACCGACGCCTTCACAGCCCGATCGATGTACATCCTCTTGGGGAATTTCTCTCTCCTGGAACTATGTTATGTCACCACCACCACCGTCCCCAACATGTTGGCCAGCTACCCGTCCACAAGCAAGTCCATCCATCTCCTTTGTGAGCTGTCTTGTGCAGTTCTCCTTCTTCTCTTCCGGGTGCGAAGAGGGCTTCTTCCTTTGCATCATGGCCTTTGACAGGCACCTTGCCGTGTGCCGCCCTCCGCGTTACCCGCGCATCATGACCAGACAGCTGTGCACGGGCCTCGTCGTCCTTGGATGGTCGTGTGGGTTCACCCTCCTACCTACCGCCAGTTGTCCTCATTTCTCAGCTGCCCTACCGTGGCCCAAACACCATCAGCCATTTCGTGTGTGATCCTGTCCCACTGATGGTGCTGTCGTGTTCTGATGACACCACCACACAGTTCATTTACTCGACCTTCAATTCTGTTTTCATGATCGGCCCCCTTCTCTTTATCCTTTGCTCCTACGCTCTGGTGACTCTGGCTGTGCTACGGATGCCCTCAGCAGCGGGCAAACGCAAGGCTTTCTCCACTTGTGCTTCTCATCTGGCTGTGGTGATCCTGTTTCTTTGGCTCTGTTACGGTGATGTGCGTTAGTCCCGGATCGGGACACCCAGTGGACATGGAAAAAATCGTTACTTTGTTTTATTCTGTGAAAACACCTCTGTGCATTCCGCTAATATATAGGCTCAGGAACAAGGAGATGAAGGCTGCTCTGAGGAAGATCCTGAGGACTGCCCAAGGTATTCATAAAATACAAAGAGCCAAATTCTTCTCTCAAACGCAACTGATCTCAAGACATGAGTGATATATTTGTCGACAAATTCATTAACTTTTATTAAGAAACTACTATAATGAGGGCCCATTATCATCCTAAGCAAGATGCAGTAATGTTATTTAAGAATGTTTTAACTAACAAGTGAATGCAACTGTGTTGAAGTTAGTATCAAGTAAATGAAATGATATGTATGTAAGTCAATCAGTCTCTATATGTAATTCAATTTCTAAAGAGAAGGTAGAAGCATGCTGTGCATTGCTGAGTTGAATTAACTAATATACATGTAGTAGAGATCATAGATTGCTTTGGGGATTAACACTCCAAACCAGTAGTTCTCCACTAACACGCACTGATTGATAAAGAAGTCTCGAATTTGAAGGAAGTCGCCGTGCCAGAGTGTAGCATGTGACTTGACTTTAAGGAAACAGAATAATAGCCGTGGCTGGACGGTAGTGATTGTTTAGGGTGTACAAGACAAGAATTAGGAATTTAAAGGTATTACTAACTTAGAATATAGCAAATAAAAGAGCTAAACATAAGAACCGGGGCACTACTCAGGGCATAACCCACTTTCGGGTAAATCCCATTTGAGTAACAGCTTCCGGTACTACTTGTAGTTTAGTGTTAGTACTGTGTGACTGTTTTTAAACTGCCATAAGCATCCTTAATACTAATACGACTTCTACTGCGTTTCTGTTGCCATTTTTTTTTTTTCAAACATGGCTCTTCAACACATACTTTAAAAGAATCATAGTATGAAATGCAATTTTTACCAAATTGTAATTTGTAGTCTTCAAGAAGTCAATTCCTCTACAAAGTGAGGTGCCGCATCAATTGGGTTTTGTTTCATGAACAATCTGGGTTGAGAATACTTTCTGAAGATTAAAAGGCAGGATTTTTGAGTTCGGGGAAAGAAGTGGTTATCTTTCTTCTACTTCACAAAAGAAACAAAGAGCTGGACAATTGCCTGAAAGGTACGTCATATTGGAAGAAAATATGAACAATTTAGGACTTCGTGCACATGAACTACAACAGTAGATTTACAGTGCCGATGGCTTTAACACCGATTTTCATTCACGAAGGTTAAGGAATGTTTGTGACAATTCCATTCGTCTTTCATAATCACAGAAGAAAAAGGAAAAAGAAGAGATTCTTAATAAAACAGTGTGTTGATTGTGATAAAGGTGGAAGTGCCCGTTATTTGTTATTGCCTTTATTCTTGACCAACGTTTTCTCACCGATCTTAAATTCCACCTCATATTGTTTCTTTTTTGTATCATCAATATACGATTACATGAGCAGCATTGTGGTTACTAGATTCCTCCCATTATCAAGTCCCCACCACATACGCCATTACAGTCACTCTCCATCAGCATAGTAAGATGCTACAGAGCAGAGTCACTACTTGTATTCTCTGTGCCATGCGGTCTTCCCCTCCCCACCCCCACATTACCTGTGCTAATCACAACGCCCTTTATTCCCTTCTCCCATACTTCCCACCCACCACCACACCCAGTCCTTTTCTCTTTGACAACTGTTAGTCCATTCTTGGGTTCTGTGAGTTTGCTATTTTGTTCTTTCAGTTTTCCCTTTGTTCTTATGCTCCACAGATGAGTGAAAAATCATTTGGCACTTCTCTTTCTCTGCTTGGCTTATTTTATTTCACTGAGCATAAATAATAGCCTCCCGCTCCATTCATGTTGTTGCAAATGTGTAGGATTCGTTCTCTTCTTACGGCTGAAGAATATTCCATTGTGTATATAGACCACTTCTTCTTTATCCATACACCTACTGATGGACACTTAGGTGGCTTCCATTTCTTGGCTACTGTAAATAGTGCTGCGATAAACATAGGGGTGCATATGTCTTTTTGAAACTGGGCTCCTGCGTTCTTAGGGTAAATTCCTAGGAGTGGAATTCCTGGGTCAAATGGTATTTTTTTTTTTTTTATTTCTGGTCTTTTGAGGAATCTCCACACCGCTTTCCGCAATGGTTGAACTACTTTACATTCCCACCAGCAGTGTAGGAGGGTTCCCCTTTCTCTGCATCCTAACCAACACTTGTTGTTCCCATTCTTTTCCATGTTGGCCGTACTAACTGGTGTGAGGTGGTATCTCACTGTGGTTTTAATTTGCATTCCCTGATGATCAGTGATGTGGAGCATCTTTTCATGTGCCTGTTGGCCATCTGAATTCCTTCTTTGGAGAAGTGCCTGTTCGGATCCTCCACCCATTTTTTAATAGGGTTATTTGCTTTTCGGGTGTTGAGGCATGTGAGTTGTTGATGTATTTTGGATGTTAACCCCTTGTTGGATATGTCATTTACAAATATATTCTCCCATGCTGATGGACACCTTTTTGTTCCGCTGATGGCGTCCCCTGCTGTAAAGGAGATTTTAGCATGATGTAGTCGCCTTTGTTCCTTTTTTAGTTTGCTTCCCTTGCCCGAGGACACGCGTCCAGGAAAAAGTTGCTCATGTTTATATTCAAGAGATTTTTGCCTATGTTTTCTTCTAAGAGCTTTATGGTTTCATGACTTACATTCAGGTCCTTGATCCATTTTGAGTTTACTTTCCTGTATGAGGTTAGACAGTAATCCAGTTTCATTCTCTTACATGTAGCTGTACAGTTTTGCCCCACACCAGCTGTTGGAGAGGCTGTCAATTCCCCATTGTATATGCATGGCTCCTTTATCATATAATAATTAACCATATATGTTTGGGTGAACATCTGGACTCTCTATTGTGTTCCACTGGTCTGTGCCAGTACCAAAGTGTCTTGATTACGGTGGCTTTGTAGTAGAGCTTGAAGTTGGGAAGTGAGATCCCCCTGCTTTATTCTTCCTTCTCAGGATTGCTTTGGCTATTCGGGGGTCTTTGGTGGTTCCACGTGAATTTTAGACATATTTGTTCCAGTTTGTTGAAGAATGCTGTTGGTACTTTGGTAGGGATACTGCATTGAATCTGTAGATTTCTTTAGGCAGGATGGCCATTTTGACAATATTAATTCTTCCTAGCCAAGAGCATGGAATGAATTTCCATTTGTGTCCTCTTTAATTTCCCTTAAGAGTGTCTTGTAGATTTCCAGGTATAGGTCTTTCACTTCCTTCGTTAGGTTTCCAGGTATAGGTCTTTCACTTCCTTCGTTAGGTTTCCAGGTATAGGTCTTTCACTTCCTTCGTTAGGTTTCCAGGTATAGGTCTTTCACTTCCTTCGTTAGGTTTACTCCTAGGTATTTTATTCTTTTTGATGCAATTGTAAATGGAATTGTTTTCCTGATTTCTCTTTCTGCTCATTCATCATTAGTGTACACGAATGCAACAGATTTCTGTGTATTAATGTTGTATCCCACAGCTTTGCTGAGTTCACATACTAGATCTAGTAGTTTTGGAGTGGATTCTTTAGGGTTTTTTTATATACAGTATCATGTCATCTGCAAACAGGGACAGTTTAACTTCTTCCTTACCAATATGAATGCCTTTTGTTCCTTTGTGTCGTCTGATTGCCGTGGCTAGGACCTCAAGAACTAGGTCGTATAAAAGTGGGGAGAGTGGGCATCCTTTTCTTGTTCCTGGTCTTAAGGGGAAAGCTTTCAGCTTCTCGCTTTTATGCATAATGTTGGCTGTGGGTTTGTCATATATGGCCTTTATTATGTTGAGGGACTTGCCCTCTATACCCATTTTGCTGAGAGTTTTCCTCATGAACGGATGTCGAATTTTGTCGAATGCTCTTTCAGCATCTATGGAGATGACCGTGTGGTTTTTGCCCTTCTTTTCATTGATGTGGTAGTCGATGTTGATGAATTTTCAAATGTAGCACCATCCTTGCATGCCTGGGAGGAATCCCACTTGATCGTGGTGGATGATACTTCTGATCGATCTTTGAATTCGGTTTGCTAATATTTTCTTGAATATTTTTGCATCTATGTTCATCATGAATATTGGTCGATAATTTTCTTTTATTTATTTTTTCCGTGTGTTTGCATGGTTTGGATATTAGAGTGATGTTGGCCACATAGAATGAGTTTGGGAGTATTTCCACCTCTTCTACTTTTAGAAAGACTTTAAGGAGGATGGGTATTAGGTCTTCACTAAATGTTTGATAAAATTCAGCAGTGAAACCTTCTGGTCCAGGGATTTGGTTCTTGGGTAGTTTTCTGATTACCGATTCAACTTCATTACTGGTAATTGGTCTGTTTAGATTTTCTGTTTCTTACTAGGTCAGTCTAGGAAGTCGTATTTTTCTAGAAAGTTGCCCATTTCCTCTAGGTTTTCCAGTTTGCTAGAATATAATTAATTTTTCATAGTATTCTCTCATAATACTTGTATTTCTGTGGTGTCCGTAGTGACTTTCCTTCTCTCATTTCTGATTCTGTGTATGTGTGTCGACTCTCTTTTTCTCTTGATAAGTCTGGCTTGGGGTTTATCTATTTTGCTTATTTTCTCATAGAACCAGCTCCTGCTTTCATTCATTCTTCCTATTGTTTGATTCTTCTCGATTTTATTTATTTCCGCTCTAACCCTTATCATGCCCATCCTTCTACTGACTTTGGGCCTCATTTGTTCCTCTTTTCCTAGTTTCATTAATTGTGAGTTTAGATTGTTCATTTGGGCTTGTTCTTCTTTTCTGAGATAGGCCTGTATTGCAATATGCTTCCCTCTTAGCACTCTCTTCGCTGCGTCCCACAGATTTTGCAGGGTTGAATTATCGTTGTCACTTGTCTCCATACATTGCTTGACCTCTGTTTTTATTTGGTCATCGATCCATTGGTTATTAAGGTGCGTGCTGTTAAGCCTCCATGTGTTTCTAAGGCTCTTTTCATGTTCTTTGCATAATTTATTTCTAGGTTCATACTCTCGTCTTCTGAGAAGGTGGTTGGTACAATTTCAATCTTTTTGAATTTACTGAGTCTCTTTTTATGGCCTAGTGTATGATCTATACATGAAAATGTTCCATGTGAACTTGAGAAGAATGTGTATTCTGCTGCTTTTGGGTGTGGAGTCCTGTAGATGACTGCTAGATCCATCTGTTCGAATGTGTTATTCAGTGCCTCTGTCTCCTTACTTATTTTCTGTCTGGCTGACCTGTCCTTTGGAGTGAGTGGTGTGTTGACGTCTCCTAAAATGAATGCATTGCATTGTATTTCCCCCTTTGATTCTGTTAAGTATTTGTTACACATACGTTGGTGATCCTGTGTTGGGTGCATAGATATTTATAACGGTTATATCCTCTTGTTGGACTGACTGCTTTATCGTTATATAATGTCCTTCTTCATCTCCGGTTATTTTCCTTGTTTTGAAGTCTATTTTGTCTGATACAAGTTCTGCAACTCCTGCTTTTCTCTCCCCACGAATTGCATGAAATCTCTTTTTTCCATCCCTTCAGTATCAGTCTGTGTATGTCTTTGGGTGTGAAGTGAGTCTCTTGTACGCAGCATATAGATGGGCCTTGTTATTTGATCCATTCAGTGACTCTATGTCTTTTGATAGTGCATTCAGTGCATTTACATTTAGGGTGATTATCGATAGGAATGTATTTATTGCCATTGCAGGCTTTAGGTTTGTAGCTACCAAAGGTTCAAGGGTTATTTCTTTACTATCTAACAGTCTAATTTAACTTGCTTAGTGCTCTATTACAAACAGAAACTAAAGGTTCTTTTCTTTTTCCTCGTTTTTCTTCCTCCTCCATTCTTCAAATATTAGCTAGCATATTCTGTACTCATTCCCTACCCCTTGATTCAATTTGGGGGTAGCTGATTTCATTTCCCATCTGCTTAGTTGTTGTTCTACTTTGCTGTGCTTTTATTTCCACTGGTGACAGCTATTTAGCCCTAGGAATACTTCTATCTGCGGCAGGCCATCCAAAATGAACTGTAAAGGTGGTTTTCGGGACATAAATTCTCTCAGTTTCTGCTTCTCTGAAAATTGTTTTAATCCCACCTTCAAATTTAAATGATAACCTTTCCGGGTAGGCTATTCTTGGTTCAAGGCCCTTCTGCTTCATTGCGTTACATACATCAAGTCACTCCCTGCTGGCCTGTAAGGTTTCTATTGAGAAGTCTGATGATAGCCTGATGGGTTTTCCTTTGTATGTGATCTTTTTCCTCTCTAGCTGCTTTCAAAACTCTATCCTCGCCCTCGATCTTTGCCATTTTAAGTACTATATGTCTTGGTGTTGTCTTCCTTCGGTCCCTTGTGTTGGGAGATCTGTGAATCTCCATGGCCTGAGAGACTATTATCTCCTTCCCCAGACTGGGGAAGTTTTCAGCAATTACCTCCTCATGACACTTTCTATCCCTTTTTCTCTGTCTTCTTCTTCTGGTAGTCTTCAAATATGAATACGGTTCCGTTTGGATTCATCACACAGTTCACTCACTATTCTTTCATTCCTAGAGATCCTTTTTTCTCTCTGTGCCTGTTTCTTTGTATTCCTCGTCTCTAGTTTCTATTCTCTTCACCAACTCTTCTACTACATCTAATCTGCCTTTAAATCCCTCCTTTGTATGTTTCGTTTCAGACATGGAATTTCTTAATGATTGAACCTCCATCCTAAATTCATCCCTGAGTAATTAAAATGGCAAAGATCAAGGATAAGGACAGACTATTGAAAACAGCCACAGAGAGAAATAAGATCACATACAAAAGACATGCCATCAGGCTAACTTCTTCTCAGCAGAAACATTACAGGCCAGAAGGGAGTGGCATGATGTATTTAATGCAATAAAGCACAATGGCCTAAAACCAAGAATACCTTATCCAGCAAGATTACCATTTAAATTTGAAGGAGGGATTAAACAACTTCCAGATAAGCAAAAGCTGAGAGAATTTACCTTCCACAAACCATCTCTACATTGTATTTTGGAGGGACTGCTGTAGATGGAAGTGTTCCTAAGGTCTAATAGCTGTCACTAGAGGTAAGAAAAGCACAGTAAAGAAAGTAGAACAGCTAATTACTAAGAAAATGCAAAATTAAATTTACTGTCCCCAAAGCCAACCGAAGAATAGACAAAGAGTACAGAATATAACACCTAATACATGAGGAATGGAGGAAGAAGAAAAAGGAGAAAAAGAAAAGAACCTTTGGATTGTGTTTACGATAGCATATTAAGTTTAAGTTACGTTAGACTCTTAGATAGTAAGGAAGTTAACCTTGAACCTTTGGTAACCAAGAATCTAAAGTCCGCAATGGCAATAAGTGCATAACTATCGATAATCACCCTAAATGTAAATGGACTGAATGTACCAACCGGAAGACATAGAGTCATTGAATGGATAAAAAAACAAGACCCATCTATATGCTACCTGCGAGAGACTCACTTGAAACCCAAAGACATACACAGACTAAAAGTGAAGGGATGGAAAAATATATTTCATGCAACTAACAAGGAGAAAAAAAATCAGGAGTTGCGGTACTTGTATCAGGCAAAATAGACTTCAAAACAAAGAAAGTCACAACCGATAAAGAAGGACATTACATAATGATAAAGGGGTCAATCCAATAAGAGGAAATAAACATTATAAATACCTATGCTCCCAACACAGGAGCACCTACAAATGTGAACCCATTACAAACAGAATTAAAAGGGGAAATAGAATACAATGCATTCATTCTAGGAGACTTCAACACTCCAGTAACTCTGAGGGACAGATCAACAAGACAGAAAATAAGTAAGGACATACAGGCATTGAACAACACATTAGAACAGATGGACCTAACATACATCTACAGAACTCAACACCCAAAAGCAGCAGAATACACATTCTTCTCAAGTGCACCTGGAACGTTTTCAAGAATAGATCATAGACTAGACCACAGCAACAGCCTTGGCAAATTCAAAAAGATTGAAATTGTACCAACCAGTTTCTCAGACCAGAAAGGTATGAAACTAGAAATAAATGCTGCAAAGAAAATGAAATATCCCACAAATACATGGAGGTTTCACAGTATGCTCCTAAATAACCAATGGATCAATGACCAAATAAAAACATAGATCCTGCAATATATGGAGACAAATGACAATAATTCAAGAGCACAAACTCTGTGGGATGCGGCCAAGGGCATGCTGAGAGGAAAGTATATTGCAATACAGGCCCACCTCAGGAAAGAAGGACAATCCCATATGAGCAGTCTAAACTCACAATTAATGAAACCAGAAAAAGAAGAACAAATGAGGCCCAAAGTCAGTACAAGGAGTGACACAATAAAGATTGGAGCAGAAATAAATAAAATTGAGAAGACTAAAACAATAGAAAGAATCAATGAAAGCAAGAGCTAGTTCTTCGAGAAGATAAACAAAATAGATAAACCCCTAGCCAAACTTAACAAGGAAGGAAAGAGAGTCTGCCCACATAAACAGAATCAGAAATGAGAAAGGAAAAGAATCCCTATGGACACCAGAGAAATGCAGAGAATTATTAGAGAATACCATGAAAAATTATGTGGTAACAAACTGGATAACCTAGAAGAAATGGACAACTTTCTAGAAAAACACAACCTTCCAACGCTGACCAAAGAGGAAACAGAAAATCTGAACAGACCAATTGCCAGCAACGAAATTGAACTGGTAATCAGAAAAACTACCCAAGAACAAAACTCCTGGACCAGATGGCTTCACCATTGAATTTAATCAAACATTTAGGGAAGACCTAATACTCATCCCCCTTAAAGTTTCCCACAGAACAGAAGAGGTGGGAATACTTCCAAAATCATTGTATGAGGCCAGCCCCCATCACTCTAATACCAAAACCAGGCAAAGACACCACAGAAAAAGGAAAATTACAGACCAATATCCCTGATGGACATAGACGCAAAATCACTCAACAAAATATTAGCAAACCAAATTCAAAAATACATCAAAAAGATCATCCATCATGATCAAGTAGGATTTCTTCCGGGGAGGCTAGGATGGTACATTGGAAAATCCATCAACATCCTCAACCACATCAACAAAAAGTAGGACAAAAACCAACACCATTCACGATAAAAAACTCTCAACAAAATGGGTATGGAAGGCAAGTACCTCGACATAATAAAGGCCATATATGACAAACCCACAGCCAACATTATACATAACAGCGAGAAGCTGAAAGCTTTCCCCTTAAGACCAGGAACAAGACAAGGATGCCCAGTGTCCCCACTTCTATTTAACATAGTACTGGAGGTCGTAGCCACGGCCATCAGGCAACACAAAGAAATAAAAGGCATCCAGATCGGCAAGGAAGTAGTTTAACTGTCCCTGTTTGCAAATGCCACGACATTGTAAATAAAAAAACCCTCAGGAATCCACTCCAAAACTACTAGATCTAATATCTGAATTCAGCAAAGTTGCAGGACGCAAAAGTAATACGCAGATTTCTGTGGCATTCCTATACGCTAACAATGAACTAGCAGAGAGAGAAATCAGGAAAACCAATTCCATTCACAATTGCATCAAAAAGAATAAAACACCTAGGAATAAACCTAACCAAGGAACCGAAAGACCTATCCTCTGAAAACTACAAGACGCTCATGAGAGAAATTAAAGAAGATATCAATAAATGGAGACACATCCATGCTCATGGATAGGAAGAATTAATATTGCCAAAATGGCCATCCTGCCTAAAGCAGTCTATAGATTCAATGCAATTCCTATCAAAATCCCAACAGCATCCTTCAACCAACTAGAGAAAATAGGCCTAAAATTCATATGGAACCACAAAAGACCCCGACTAGCCAAAGCAATCGTGAGAAGGAAGAATAAAGCAGGGGGGATTACGCTCCCCCACTTCAAGCTCTAGTACAAAGCCACAGTAATCAAGACAATTCGGTACTGGCACAAGAACAGTCCCATAGACCAGTATGGGAGAATATATTTGTAAGTGACATATCTGACAAGGGGTTAACATCCAAAACATATAAAGAACTTACATGCCTCAACACCCAAAAAGGCAAATAACCCAGAGAACAAATGGCAGAGGCTATGAAGAGACAGTTCTCCAAAGAGAAATTCCGATGGCCAACAAGCACATGAAAAGATGCTCCACATCACTAATCATCAGGGAAATGCAAATTAAAACCACAATGAGATATCACCTCACACCAGTAAGGATGGCCAGCATCGAAAAGACTGAGAACAACAAATGCTGGCGAGGATGCAGAGAAAGGGGAACCCCTCCCCCCCTACACTGCTGGTGGGAATGTAACGTAGTTCAAGACGTTGTGGCAAGCAATACGGAGGTTCCTCAAAACACTAAAAATAGAAATACCATTTGACTCTGGAATCCCACTCCTTGTAATTTACCCAAAGAATACAACTTCTCAGATTCAGAAAGACATATGCACCCTTTTGTTTATTACATCACTTTTTACAATGGCCAAGATACGGAAGCAACCTAAGTGTCCATCTGTAGATGAACGGATAAGGAAGATGTGGTACACATACACAATGCAATACTATCCAGCCATAAGAAAGAAACAAATCCTATCATTTGCAACAACATGGATGGGGCTGGAGGACATTATGCTCAGTGAAATAAGCCAGGCAGAGAAAGACAAGTGCCAAATGATTTCCCTCTTTTGTGGAGTATAACAATGAAGCAAAACTGAAGGAACAAAATGGCAGCAGACTCAGAGACTCCAAGAATGAACTAGAGGTTACCAAAGGGGAGGGGTGTGGGAGGGCAGGTGGGGAGGGAGGGAGAAGGGGATGGAAGTGTATTACGTTTAGTACACATGGTGTGAGGGATCACGGGGAGAACAGTGTAGCACAGACAAGGACATAGTGTATCCTTGGCATCTTGCTGCACTGATGGACAGTGACTGCACTGGGGCATGGGTGGGGACTTGATAATAGGGGAAAATGTAGTACCCACATTGTTTTTTCACGTGAAACCATCATAAGAGTGTATATCAATCATACCTTAATAAAAAAATGTTTTTAAAAAGCTGCCTGTTAGGCTCTCTTTAAAACCCTATTTAAAATGGTAACTCCTCTTCATTTCCAATCTACCCCTCTCACAACACTTCGTTTTCCTCAAATGAAAAATATTAAAATGACTTATTCACTGATTGACTTTTTTTTCTGTTGCTGCCCACACACAGTCTTCAGTTGAAATGTGCTATGCAAGCAGGAATTTGTTTCTATTTCGTTTACCCTGCTATACCCCCAGTGCGGGTGAAGCCCTCAATAAACATTTGTTGAGTAACCCTGTACCAGTCTTAACACTTAAATGTCATGTTTAAAGAGCTATCATAAAATTACAACTGAAATGTCTCTAAAATGACAAATCTGAAAATATGGGTGAGGAAAGAACTCTTTCTCTTTCTTCAAAAATAGAGACAGGGAGTTTTAATGATACGTCTTGCTAGTGCAGCTATGACGACAAGCTTCTTACCATTTACTTTAATGCCCAGGAACCTTCGGCAATGACTGGTTAGTGGAGGCATGAGGAAAGATAAGGACCTAGTTCTGTGCATGCACCATTCCTCAGGGAATAGCAGACATTGGGATTTGAGTACAAAGGAATGAAATTCAAAAACAATCTCATCTGCTGAAGAAATAGTTATATCAGGGGAGAGGGTCCCAAATGTCAAAAGGCCATGATGCAAGGAAATAATATAAACAGTTATGTGCATCTAGGATTTTTATTTTGACTACAAATATGAGCTTTGAAGGCAGCAAGAAACATCTCTCAAAATTCACTCTTTGCAACTCACGGCAGGTGGCATTACCGGATCACCCAATTTTTCACAAGTCCCTCGCATGCTTTTTGCTCCGGGGTAATATTTTCTCCCCACCCCCACCCCCCACCCGCCCTCTGACCTTTCTTCTCCACATGTATCCACATAACTGAAACTCTGCATGCTCTATTGCAAATGCTTAGTTTACCACATAAGTGGATTTACTGGCAAATGCTTTCTTCTTGTTCTGAAAATGTAAGTATCAGAATAAAATTCAGAGACAAGGTTTCAAAATATTAGTCTTTCTCTTATATCCTCAAATCTTGGAAATATTAATGAGTATTATGCACAAGAGGCCTGGAGAGAGTGTATGAAAATGTTTAACTGATAAATTACGGGGGACAGATTTATTATCAGTATCCTGGTGAATTTTGTTGCTTGTTCAATAGACCAAAAAAATGACAAAATTTCTGATTCCACTCTAATATCATATCTCTCCCACCCACATAGTGCAATCTGTTTCACTAATTTAATATGACTTGGTTTCATGGCAAATGACCTGTCCTTAAAGGACAAACCGTTCAGCGTCTGTGTGCTTCCTGTTTCTTGCATTTGCGGGATCTTTGCATTGTGACTTTTAAAGTGTGTGGACCCAAGCGATACTGTTCGGAAAACCCAGATGTGTGGGTATTAATACTGATCTGATTTACCATGGGGTCCCAAGGTCAGTGAAAATGACTAAGATAGCTTGGAGTAGGGCACCAACATATCAGGACACAGGCCAGAGCATGACAGACAAAAATGAAGTGAGTTTTAAAAACTCAGTCAAATTCAGTTATGAAGATAACCACTAAGACCTGTGTGGCAACTAAACGAGCTTTTTCATCAACAAAAGAAACAGCAGAATAGTTTGTGGGCATCCTATAAGTATGTTATTTTTGAAATGTACTCATATCAGCAGCCTCTCACATTAATAGTAATATCATGCTTTTTTTTTTTTTCTCTTTGCCTCTGTGTATTCTGTGTGCTACTTGTGCTGAAGTACAATTTAAATGCTCGTAAGTGAAACGCACTCTGTTTTTCATTCCTAATGAATTTCCAAGATTCACTAACTCTACAATTTGCTGTCTCCGGAAAAGATGACATTTATTATTGCCCACATACTGTACAACAATCTCAGCTGAGAAAGTTACACAACTATTCAGAATAAAAATACTAAGTAATCCTTTTTTGAAAAGTATTCACTATACAATCATAACAAATCAAGAGAGGAATTTTTTGTCTTACAGGCCGAACAAAACACACACACACACACACACACACACACGCAAACGCAAACACGAACCAAAAAAAGTCCCCTCATATAATTTGAGAAATCTGGGACCTGCCCTAATTGCCACCTGAGATGATGTGATTGTTATGGGAAACAGACTGAACTACCAGACTCCATTCAGAAAAGGTGCAGTCCACATAGCCTCATGGGCAATGAGATTATAAACAGCAGTCTTTCCACTTAATGCCAAATGTGGTGACGGCCATGAGTAGGTTTCTAAGGAGACAAGACATAGAAAAAGTTAAGCTTTGATTCAGGAACAACAAACTGGAGAAAGTTCAGGAGCAGGAGGGAGGGAAGCAAGACATTCCATGTCAACAGAAAATGCCTTGAATGGCCACAAATGTACCAGAGGCAAGTATAAAAACAAAAACACTTCAAACACAGAAAGGAGCAATCGAAGCGATTTAGAACACCACACACACAAATCTGAACATGCAAGTGAACTTTACCACCACACTTTTGGAAAAATTGGCCAAGTCTCATCCCATCAACAGTCCAGCCACTCAGAGCAGTGGCTCTCCCTAAGGTCAGGTGCCCCAAATGGCATATCTAGTTCTCACATTCACAAGAGAGGGCATTAAAATTTTCAACCAGGGAAATTTGAATGCCAAAGTGCAGGGCTCTTCCCCATGCTCTGGAGCTGAAGCCACCAGCTGGAGAGAGAGAGAAAGCATTTCCTACACACCAAACTTGTGTGGTCATGTCATACACATCTGTGCCGGAACGAGAGAGGCCCTTCGAGCCATCGCTTTGCAATACCATAAACAAGCACAGAGAGAGGAATATTTGCCCTGCCCCGTCACTGTTCCTCAGTGAGACACCACCTTTTCCAATGTGAGACTTGAGTAGTGCTTCATTTGGCGTTACTATCACTATTACTGATTATGATAAATTAGTTTTACAGAATGCTTTAGAAGAGATTTCATATACACTGATTTGCTTGTACAATACTCTGTACATGGTACGTAGATGAGGTTAACAAATAGAGGTTAAGTGACATATTCAAAGTTACAACTTCTGCACTCATGTGTAAATCCTGTTCCTGACGTAACTGAGAGATTATAATTGAGAGATTACAACAAACCCTGTTTTTTATTTTATTTTTTGCATCTAATTAGAATGAAATCATACTCTTGGGGTATAGGTTGTGAGGATCAGCTTTGTTGTTTTAACAGAAACCTCATTCTGTATTTCTTTATGCAAAAACAAGGTAAGGACATTTGGTGGAAGAGCCAGCAAACCCCACTAGAGTGCAATAGCCGATGTCATCGCCGCGCCCTCCGAACTCATGAACGTGTCCGGCAGAGAAACCACCCACGCCGTCAGCCACTTTATCCTCATGGGCTTTCCCTCCAGGCCCGAAGCGCAGCTCCTCTACTTCGGGCACTTCTCTGCGGCCTACACCCTGACCCTGATGGGGGAACGCGGCCGTTGCCTGCGCTGTGCGGTGGGACCGACGCCTTCACAGCCCGATCGATGTACATCCTCTTGGGGAATTTCTCTCTCCTGGAACTATGTTATGTCACCACCACCACCGTCCCCAACATGTTGGCCAGCTACCCGTCCACAAGCAAGTCCATCTCCTTTGTGAGCTGTCTTGTGCAGTTCTCCTTCTTCTCTTCCGGGTGCGAAGAGGGCTTCTTCCTTTGCATCATGGCCTTTGACAGGCACCTTGCCGTGTGCCGCCCTCCGCGTTACCCGCGCATCATGACCAGACAGCTGTGCACGGGCCTCGTCGTCCTTGGATGGTCGTGTGGGTTCACCCTCCTACCTACCGCCAGTTGTCCTCATTTCTCAGCTGCCCTACCGTGGCCCAAACACCATCAGCCATTTCGTGTGTGATCCTGTCCCACTGATGGTGCTGTCGTGTTCTGATGACACCACCACACAGTTCATTTACTCGACCTTCAATTCTGTTTTCATGATCGGCCCCCTTCTCTTTATCCTTTGCTCCTACGCTCTGGTGACTCTGGCTGTGCTACGGATGCCCTCAGCAGCGGGCAAACCCAAGGCTTTCTCCACTTGTGCTTCTCATCTGGCTGTGGTGATCCTGTTTCTTTGGCTCTGTTACGGTGATGTGCGTTAGTCCCGGATCGGGACACCCAGTGGACATGGAAAAAATCGTTACTTTGTTTTATTCTGTGAAAACACCTCTGTGCATTCCGCTAATATATAGGCTCAGGAACAAGGAGATGAAGGCTGCTCTGAGGAAGATCCTGAGGACTGCCCAAGGTATTCATAAAATACAAAGAGCCAAATTCTTCTCTCAAACGCAACTGATCTCAAGACATGAGTGATATATTTGTCGACAAATTCATTAACTTTTATTAAGAAACTACTATAATGAGGGCCCATTATCATCCTAAGCAAGATGCAGTAATGTTATTTAAGAATGTTTTAACTAACAAGTGAATGCAACTGTGTTGAAGTTAGTATCAAGTAAATGAAATGATATGTATGTAAGTCAATCAGTCTCTATATGTAATTCAATTTCTAAAGAGAAGGTAGAAGCATGCTGTGCATTGCTGAGTTGAATTAACTAATATACATGTAGTAGAGATCATAGATTGCTTTGGGGATTAACACTCCAAACCAGTAGTTCTCCACTAACACGCACTGATTGATAAAGAAGTCTCGAATTTGAAGGAAGTCGCCGTGCCAGAGTGTAGCATGTGACTTGACTTTAAGGAAACAGAATAATAGCCGTGGCTGGACGGTAGTGATTGTTTAGGGTGTACAAGACAAGAATTAGGAATTTAAAGGTATTACTAACTTAGAATATAGCAAATAAAAGAGCTAAACATAAGAACCGGGGCACTACTCAGGGCATAACCCACTTTCGGGTAAATCCCATTTGAGTAACAGCTTCCGGTACTACTTGTAGTTTAGTGTTAGTACTGTGTGACTGTTTTTAAACTGCCATAAGCATCCTTAATACTAATACGACTTCTACTGCGTTTCTGTTGCCATTTTTTTTTTTTTCAAACATGGCTCTTCAACACATACTTTAAAAGAATCATAGTATGAAATGCAATTTTTACCAAATTGTAATTTGTAGTCTTCAAGAAGTCAATTCCTCTACAAAGTGAGGTGCCGCATCAATTGGGTTTTGTTTCATGAACAATCTGGGTTGAGAATACTTTCTGAAGATTAAAAGGCAGGATTTTTGAGTTCGGGGAAAGAAGTGGTTATCTTTCTTCTACTTCACAAAAGAAACAAAGAGCTGGACAATTGCCTGAAAGGTACGTCATATTGGAAGAAAATATGAACAATTTAGGACTTCGTGCACATGAACTACAACAGTAGATTTACAGTGCCGATGGCTTTAACACCGATTTTCATTCACGAAGGTTAAGGAATGTTTGTGACAATTCCATTCGTCTTTCATAATCACAGAAGAAAAAGGAAAAAGAAGAGATTCTTAATAAAACAGTGTGTTGATTGTGATAAAGGTGGAAGTGCCCGTTATTTGTTATTGCCTTTATTCTTGACCAACGTTTTCTCACCGATCTTAAATTCCACCTCATATTGTTTCTTTTTTGTATCATCAATATACGATTACATGAGCAGCATTGTGGTTACTAGATTCCTCCCATTATCAAGTCCCCACCACATACGCCATTACAGTCACTCTCCATCAGCATAGTAAGATGCTACAGAGCAGAGTCACTACTTGTATTCTCTGTGCCATGCGGTCTTCCCCTCCCCACCCCCACATTACCTGTGCTAATCACAACGCCCTTTATTCCCTTCTCCCATACTTCCCACCCACCACCACACCCAGTCCTTTTCTCTTTGACAACTGTTAGTCCATTCTTGGGTTCTGTGAGTTTGCTATTTTGTTCTTTCAGTTTTCCCTTTGTTCTTATGCTCCACAGATGAGTGAAAAATCATTTGGCACTTCTCTTTCTCTGCTTGGCTTATTTTATTTCACTGAGCATAAATAATAGCCTCCCGCTCCATTCATGTTGTTGCAAATGTGTAGGATTCGTTCTCTTCTTACGGCTGAAGAATATTCCATTGTGTATATAGACCACTTCTTCTTTATCCATACACCTACTGATGGACACTTAGGTGGCTTCCATTTCTTGGCTACTGTAAATAGTGCTGCGATAAACATAGGGGTGCATATGTCTTTTTGAAACTGGGCTCCTGCGTTCTTAGGGTAAATTCCTAGGAGTGGAATTCCTGGGTCAAATGGTATTTTTTTTTTTTTTATTTCTGGTCTTTTGAGGAATCTCCACACCGCTTTCCGCAATGGTTGAACTACTTTACATTCCCACCAGCAGTGTAGGAGGGTTCCCCTTTCTCTGCATCCTAACCAACACTTGTTGTTCCCATTCTTTTCCATGTTGGCCGTACTAACTGGTGTGAGGTGGTATCTCACTGTGGTTTTAATTTGCATTCCCTGATGATCAGTGATGTGGAGCATCTTTTCATGTGCCTGTTGGCCATCTGAATTCCTTCTTTGGAGAAGTGCCTGTTCGGATCCTCCACCCATTTTTTAATAGGGTTATTTGCTTTTCGGGTGTTGAGGCATGTGAGTTGTTGATGTATTTTGGATGTTAACCCCTTGTTGGATATGTCATTTACAAATATATTCTCCCATGCTGATGGACACCTTTTTGTTCCGCTGATGGCGTCCCCTGCTGTAAAGGAGATTTTAGCATGATGTAGTCGCCTTTGTTCCTTTTTTAGTTTGCTTCCCTTGCCCGAGGACACGCGTCCAGGAAAAAGTTGCTCATGTTTATATTCAAGAGATTTTTGCCTATGTTTTCTTCTAAGAGCTTTATGGTTTCATGACTTACATTCAGGTCCTTGATCCATTTTGAGTTTACTTTCCTGTATGAGGTTAGACAGTAATCCAGTTTCATTCTCTTACATGTAGCTGTACAGTTTTGCCCCACACCAGCTGTTGGAGAGGCTGTCAATTCCCCATTGTATATGCATGGCTCCTTTATCATATAATAATTAACCATATATGTTTGGGTGAACATCTGGACTCTCTATTGTGTTCCACTGGTCTGTGCCAGTACCAAAGTGTCTTGATTACGGTGGCTTTGTAGTAGAGCTTGAAGTTGGGAAGTGAGATCCCCCTGCTTTATTCTTCCTTCTCAGGATTGCTTTGGCTATTCGGGGGTCTTTGGTGGTTCCACGTGAATTTTAGACATATTTGTTCCAGTTTGTTGAAGAATGCTGTTGGTACTTTGGTAGGGATACTGCATTGAATCTGTAGATTTCTTTAGGCAGGATGGCCATTTTGACAATATTAATTCTTCCTAGCCAAGAGCATGGAATGAATTTCCATTTGTGTCCTCTTTAATTTCCCTTAAGAGTGTCTTGTAGATTTCCAGGTATAGGTCTTTCACTTCCTTCGTTAGGTTTCCAGGTATAGGTCTTTCACTTCCTTCGTTAGGTTTCCAGGTATAGGTCTTTCACTTCCTTCGTTAGGTTTCCAGGTATAGGTCTTTCACTTCCTTCGTTAGGTTTACTCCTAGGTATTTTATTCTTTTTGATGCAATTGTAAATGGAATTGTTTTCCTGATTTCTCTTTCTGCTCATTCATCATTAGTGTACACGAATGCAACAGATTTCTGTGTATTAATGTTGTATCCCACAGCTTTGCTGAGTTCACATACTAGATCTAGTAGTTTTGGAGTGGATTCTTTAGGGTTTTTTTATATACAGTATCATGTCATCTGCAAACAGGGACAGTTTAACTTCTTCCTTACCAATATGAATGCCTTTTGTTCCTTTGTGTCGTCTGATTGCCGTGGCTAGGACCTCAAGAACTAGGTCGTATAAAAGTGGGGAGAGTGGGCATCCTTTTCTTGTTCCTGGTCTTAAGGGGAAAGCTTTCAGCTTCTCGCTTTTATGCATAATGTTGGCTGTGGGTTTGTCATATATGGCCTTTATTATGTTGAGGGACTTGCCCTCTATACCCATTTTGCTGAGAGTTTTCCTCATGAACGGATGTCGAATTTTGTCGAATGCTCTTTCAGCATCTATGGAGATGACCGTGTGGTTTTTGCCCTTCTTTTCATTGATGTGGTAGTCGATGTTGATGAATTTTCAAATGTAGCACCATCCTTGCATGCCTGGGAGGAATCCCACTTGATCGTGGTGGATGATACTTCTGATCGATCTTTGAATTCGGTTTGCTAATATTTTCTTGAATATTTTTGCATCTATGTTCATCATGAATATTGGTCGATAATTTTCTTTTATTTATTTTTTCCGTGTGTTTGCATGGTTTGGATATTAGAGTGATGTTGGCCACATAGAATGAGTTTGGGAGTATTTCCACCTCTTCTACTTTTAGAAAGACTTTAAGGAGGATGGGTATTAGGTCTTCACTAAATGTTTGATAAAATTCAGCAGTGAAACCTTCTGGTCCAGGGATTTGGTTCTTGGGTAGTTTTCTGATTACCGATTCAACTTCATTACTGGTAATTGGTCTGTTTAGATTTTCTGTTTCTTACTAGGTCAGTCTAGGAAGTCGTATTTTTCTAGAAAGTTGCCCATTTCCTCTAGGTTTTCCAGTTTGCTAGAATATAATTAATTTTTCATAGTATTCTCTCATAATACTTGTATTTCTGTGGTGTCCGTAGTGACTTTCCTTCTCTCATTTCTGATTCTGTGTATGTGTGTCGACTCTCTTTTTCTCTTGATAAGTCTGGCTTGGGGTTTATCTATTTTGCTTATTTTCTCATAGAACCAGCTCCTGCTTTCATTCATTCTTCCTATTGTTTGATTCTTCTCGATTTTATTTATTTCCGCTCTAACCCTTATCATGCCCATCCTTCTACTGACTTTGGGCCTCATTTGTTCCTCTTTTCCTAGTTTCATTAATTGTGAGTTTAGATTGTTCATTTGGGCTTGTTCTTCTTTTCTGAGATAGGCCTGTATTGCAATATGCTTCCCTCTTAGCACTCTCTTCGCTGCGTCCCACAGATTTTGCAGGGTTGAATTATCGTTGTCACTTGTCTCCATACATTGCTTGACCTCTGTTTTTATTTGGTCATCGATCCATTGGTTATTAAGGTGCGTGCTGTTAAGCCTCCATGTGTTTCTAAGGCTCTTTTCATGTTCTTTGCATAATTTATTTCTAGGTTCATACTCTCGTCTTCTGAGAAGGTGGTTGGTACAATTTCAATCTTTTTGAATTTACTGAGTCTCTTTTTATGGCCTAGTGTATGATCTATACATGAAAATGTTCCATGTGAACTTGAGAAGAATGTGTATTCTGCTGCTTTTGGGTGTGGAGTCCTGTAGATGACTGCTAGATCCATCTGTTCGAATGTGTTATTCAGTGCCTCTGTCTCCTTACTTATTTTCTGTCTGGCTGACCTGTCCTTTGGAGTGAGTGGTGTGTTGACGTCTCCTAAAATGAATGCATTGCATTGTATTTCCCCCTTTGATTCTGTTAAGTATTTGTTACACATACGTTGGTGATCCTGTGTTGGGTGCATAGATATTTATAACGGTTATATCCTCTTGTTGGACTGACTGCTTTATCGTTATATAATGTCCTTCTTCATCTCCGGTTATTTTCCTTGTTTTGAAGTCTATTTTGTCTGATACAAGTTCTGCAACTCCTGCTTTTCTCTCCCCACGAATTGCATGAAATCTCTTTTTTCCATCCCTTCAGTATCAGTCTGTGTATGTCTTTGGGTGTGAAGTGAGTCTCTTGTACGCAGCATATAGATGGGCCTTGTTATTTGATCCATTCAGTGACTCTATGTCTTTTGATAGTGCATTCAGTGCATTTACATTTAGGGTGATTATCGATAGGAATGTATTTATTGCCATTGCAGGCTTTAGGTTTGTAGCTACCAAAGGTTCAAGGGTTATTTCTTTACTATCTAACAGTCTAATTTAACTTGCTTAGTGCTCTATTACAAACAGAAACTAAAGGTTCTTTTCTTTTTCCTCGTTTTTCTTCCTCCTCCATTCTTCAAATATTAGCTAGCATATTCTGTACTCATTCCCTACCCCTTGATTCAATTTGGGGGTAGCTGATTTCATTTCCCATCTGCTTAGTTGTTGTTCTACTTTGCTGTGCTTTTATTTCCACTGGTGACAGCTATTTAGCCCTAGGAATACTTCTATCTACGGCAGGCCATCCAAAATGAACTGTAAAGGTGGTTTTCGGGACATAAATTCTCTCAGTTTCTGCTTCTCTGAAAATTGTTTTAATCCCACCTTCAAATTTAAATGATAACCTTTCCGGGTAGGCTATTCTTGGTTCAAGGCCCTTCTGCTTCATTGCGTTACATACATCAAGTCACTCCCTGCTGGCCTGTAAGGTTTCTATTGAGAAGTCTGATGATAGCCTGATGGGTTTTCCTTTGTATGTGATCTTTTTCCTCTCTAGCTGCTTTCAAAACTCTATCCTCGCCCTCGATCTTTGCCATTTTAAGTACTATATGTCTTGGTGTTGTCTTCCTTCGGTCCCTTGTGTTGGGAGATCTGTGAATCTCCATGGCCTGAGAGACTATTATCTCCTTCCCCAGACTGGGGAAGTTTTCAGCAATTACCTCCTCATGACACTTTCTATCCCTTTTTCTCTGTCTTCTTCTTCTGGTAGTCTTCAAATATGAATACGGTTCCGTTTGGATTCATCACACAGTTCACTCACTATTCTTTCATTCCTAGAGATCCTTTTTTCTCTCTGTGCCTGTTTCTTTGTATTCCTCGTCTCTAGTTTCTATTCTCTTCACCAACTCTTCTACTACATCTAATCTGCCTTTAAATCCCTCCTTTGTATGTTTCGTTTCAGACATGGAATTTCTTAATGATTGAACCTCCATCCTAAATTCATCCCTGAGTAATTAAAATGGCAAAGATCAAGGATAAGGACAGACTATTGAAAACAGCCACAGAGAGAAATAAGATCACATACAAAAGACATGCCATCAGGCTAACTTCTTCTCAGCAGAAACATTACAGGCCAGAAGGGAGTGGCATGATGTATTTAATGCAATAAAGCACAATGGCCTAAAACCAAGAATACCTTATCCAGCAAGATTACCATTTAAATTTGAAGGAGGGATTAAACAACTTCCAGATAAGCAAAAGCTGAGAGAATTTACCTTCCACAAACCATCTCTACATTGTATTTTGGAGGGACTGCTGTAGATGGAAGTGTTCCTAAGGTCTAATAGCTGTCACTAGAGGTAAGAAAAGCACAGTAAAGAAAGTAGAACAGCTAATTACTAAGAAAATGCAAAATTAAATTTACTGTCCCCAAAGCCAACCGAAGAATAGACAAAGAGTACAGAATATAACACCTAATACATGAGGAATGGAGGAAGAAGAAAAAGGAGAAAAAGAAAAGAACCTTTGGATTGTGTTTACGATAGCATATTAAGTTTAAGTTACGTTAGACTCTTAGATAGTAAGGAAGTTAACCTTGAACCTTTGGTAACCAAGAATCTAAAGTCCGCAATGGCAATAAGTGCATAACTATCGATAATCACCCTAAATGTAAATGGACTGAATGTACCAACCGGAAGACATAGAGTCATTGAATGGATAAAAAAACAAGACCCATCTATATGCTACCTGCGAGAGACTCACTTGAAACCCAAAGACATACACAGACTAAAAGTGAAGGGATGGAAAAATATATTTCATGCAACTAACAAGGAGAAAAAAAATCAGGAGTTGCGGTACTTGTATCAGGCAAAATAGACTTCAAAACAAAGAAAGTCACAACCGATAAAGAAGGACATTACATAATGATAAAGGGGTCAATCCAATAAGAGGAAATAAACATTATAAATACCTATGCTCCCAACACAGGAGCACCTACAAATGTGAACCCATTACAAACAGAATTAAAAGGGGAAATAGAATACAATGCATTCATTCTAGGAGACTTCAACACTCCAGTAACTCTGAGGGACAGATCAACAAGACAGAAAATAAGTAAGGACATACAGGCATTGAACAACACATTAGAACAGATGGACCTAACATACATCTACAGAACTCAACACCCAAAAGCAGCAGAATACACATTCTTCTCAAGTGCACCTGGAACGTTTTCAAGAATAGATCATAGACTAGACCACAGCAACAGCCTTGGCAAATTCAAAAAGATTGAAATTGTACCAACCAGTTTCTCAGACCAGAAAGGTATGAAACTAGAAATAAATGCTGCAAAGAAAATGAAATATCCCACAAATACATGGAGGTTTCACAGTATGCTCCTAAATAACCAATGGATCAATGACCAAATAAAAACATAGATCCTGCAATATATGGAGACAAATGACAATAATTCAAGAGCACAAACTCTGTGGGATGCGGCCAAGGGCATGCTGAGAGGAAAGTATATTGCAATACAGGCCCACCTCAGGAAAGAAGGACAATCCCATATGAGCAGTCTAAACTCACAATTAATGAAACCAGAAAAAGAAGAACAAATGAGGCCCAAAGTCAGTACAAGGAGTGACACAATAAAGATTGGAGCAGAAATAAATAAAATTGAGAAGACTAAAACAATAGAAAGAATCAATGAAAGCAAGAGCTAGTTCTTCGAGAAGATAAACAAAATAGATAAACCCCTAGCCAAACTTAACAAGGAAGGAAAGAGAGTCTGCCCACATAAACAGAATCAGAAATGAGAAAGGAAAAGAATCCCTATGGACACCAGAGAAATGCAGAGAATTATTAGAGAATACCATGAAAAATTATGTGGTAACAAACTGGATAACCTAGAAGAAATGGACAACTTTATAGAAAAACACAACCTTCCAACGCTGACCAAAGAGGAAACAGAAAATCTGAACAGACCAATTGCCAGCAACGAAATTGAACTGGTAATCAGAAAAACTACCCAAGAACAAAACTCCTGGACCAGATGGCTTCACCATTGAATTTAATCAAACATTTAGGGAAGACCTAATACTCATCCCCCTTAAAGTTTCCCACAGAACAGAAGAGGTGGGAATACTTCCAAAATCATTGTATGAGGCCAGCCCCCATCACTCTAATACCAAAACCAGGCAAAGACACCACAGAAAAAGGAAAATTACAGACCAATATCCCTGATGGACATAGACGCAAAATCACTCAACAAAATATTAGCAAACCAAATTCAAAAATACATCAAAAAGATCATCCATCATGATCAAGTAGGATTTCTTCCGGGGAGGCTAGGATGGTACATTGGAAAATCCATCAACATCCTCAACCACATCAACAAAAAGTAGGACAAAAACCAACACCATTCACGATAAAAAACTCTCAACAAAATGGGTATGGAAGGCAAGTACCTCGACATAATAAAGGCCATATATGACAAACCCACAGCCAACATTATACATAACAGCGAGAAGCTGAAAGCTTTCCCCTTAAGACCAGGAACAAGACAAGGATGCCCAGTGTCCCCACTTCTATTTAACATAGTACTGGAGGTCGTAGCCACGGCCATCAGGCAACACAAAGAAATAAAAGGCATCCAGATCGGCAAGGAAGTAGTTTAACTGTCCCTGTTTGCAAATGCCACGACATTGTAAATAAAAAAACCCTCAGGAATCCACTCCAAAACTACTAGATCTAATATCTGAATTCAGCAAAGTTGCAGGACGCAAAAGTAATACGCAGATTTCTGTGGCATTCCTATACGCTAACAATGAACTAGCAGAGAGAGAAATCAGGAAAACCAATTCCATTCACAATTGCATCAAAAAGAATAAAACACCTAGGAATAAACCTAACCAAGGAACCGAAAGACCTATCCTCTGAAAACTACAAGACGCTCATGAGAGAAATTAAAGAAGATATCAATAAATGGAGACACATCCATGCTCATGGATAGGAAGAATTAATATTGCCAAAATGGCCATCCTGCCTAAAGCAGTCTATAGATTCAATGCAATTCCTATCAAAATCCCAACAGCATCCTTCAACCAACTAGAGAAAATAGGCCTAAAATTCATATGGAACCACAAAAGACCCCGACTAGCCAAAGCAATCGTGAGAAGGAAGAATAAAGCAGGGGGGATTACGCTCCCCCACTTCAAGCTCTAGTACAAAGCCACAGTAATCAAGACAATTCGGTACTGGCACAAGAACAGTCCCATAGACCAGTATGGGAGAATATATTTGTAAGTGACATATCTGACAAGGGGTTAACATCCAAAACATATAAAGAACTTACATGCCTCAACACCCAAAAAGGCAAATAACCCAGAGAACAAATGGCAGAGGCTATGAAGAGACAGTTCTCCAAAGAGAAATTCCGATGGCCAACAAGCACATGAAAAGATGCTCCACATCACTAATCATCAGGGAAATGCAAATTAAAACCACAATGAGATATCACCTCACACCAGTAAGGATGGCCAGCATCGAAAAGACTGAGAACAACAAATGCTGGCGAGGATGCAGAGAAAGGGGAACCCCTCCCCCCCTACACTGCTGGTGGGAATGTAACGTAGTTCAAGACGTTGTGGCAAGCAATACGGAGGTTCCTCAAAACACTAAAAATAGAAATACCATTTGACTCTGGAATCCCACTCCTTGTAATTTACCCAAAGAATACAACTTCTCAGATTCAGAAAGACATATGCACCCTTTTGTTTATTACATCACTTTTTACAATGGCCAAGATACGGAAGCAACCTAAGTGTCCATCTGTAGATGAACGGATAAGGAAGATGTGGTACACATACACAATGCAATACTATCCAGCCATAAGAAAGAAACAAATCCTATCATTTGCAACAACATGGATGGGGCTGGAGGACATTATGCTCAGTGAAATAAGCCAGGCAGAGAAAGACAAGTGCCAAATGATTTCCCTCTTTTGTGGAGTATAACAATGAAGCAAAACTGAAGGAACAAAATGGCAGCAGACTCAGAGACTCCAAGAATGAACTAGAGGTTACCAAAGGGGAGGGGTGTGGGAGGGCAGGTGGGGAGGGAGGGAGAAGGGGATGGAAGTGTATTACGTTTAGTACACATGGTGTGAGGGATCACGGGGAGAACAGTGTAGCACAGAGAAGGACATAGTGTATCCTTGGCATCTTGCTGCACTGATGGACAGTGACTGCACTGGGGCATGGGTGGGGACTTGATAATAGGGGAAAATGTAGTACCCACATTGTTTTTTCACGTGAAACCATCATAAGAGTGTATATCAATCATACCTTAATAAAAAAATGTTTTTAAAAAGCTGCCTGTTAGGCTCTCTTTAAAACCCTATTTAAAATGGTAACTCCTCTTCATTTCCAATCTACCCCTCTCACAACACTTCGTTTTCCTCAAATGAAAAATATTAAAATGACTTATTCACTGATTGACTTTTTTTTCTGTTGCTGCCCACACACAGTCTTCAGTTGAAATGTGCTATGCAAGCAGGAATTTGTTTCTATTTCGTTTACCCTGCTATACCCCCAGTGCGGGTGAAGCCCTCAATAAACATTTGTTGAGTAACCCTGTACCAGTCTTAACACTTAAATGTCATGTTTAAAGAGCTATCATAAAATTACAACTGAAATGTCTCTAAAATGACAAATCTGAAAATATGGGTGAGGAAAGAACTCTTTCTCTTTCTTCAAAAATAGAGACAGGGAGTTTTAATGATACGTCTTGCTAGTGCAGCTATGACGACAAGCTTCTTACCATTTACTTTAATGCCCAGGAACCTTCGGCAATGACTGGTTAGTGGAGGCATGAGGAAAGATAAGGACCTAGTTCTGTGCATGCACCATTCCTCAGGGAATAGCAGACATTGGGATTTGAGTACAAAGGAATGAAATTCAAAAACAATCTCATCTGCTGAAGAAATAGTTATATCAGGGGAGAGGGTCCCAAATGTCAAAAGGCCATGATGCAAGGAAATAATATAAACAGTTATGTGCATCTAGGATTTTTATTTTGACTACAAATATGAGCTTTGAAGGCAGCAAGAAACATCTCTCAAAATTCACTCTTTGCAACTCACGGCAGGTGGCATTACCGGATCACCCAATTTTTCACAAGTCCCTCGCATGCTTTTTGCTCCGGGGTAATATTTTCTCCCCACCCCCACCCCCCACCCGCCCTCTGACCTTTCTTCTCCACATGTATCCACATAACTGAAACTCTGCATGCTCTATTGCAAATGCTTAGTTTACCACATAAGTGGATTTACTGGCAAATGCTTTCTTCTTGTTCTGAAAATGTAAGTATCAGAATAAAATTCAGAGACAAGGTTTCAAAATATTAGTCTTTCTCTTATATCCTCAAATCTTGGAAATATTAATGAGTATTATGCACAAGAGGCCTGGAGAGAGTGTATGAAAATGTTTAACTGATAAATTACGGGGGACAGATTTATTATCAGTATCCTGGTGAATTTTGTTGCTTGTTCAATAGACCAAAAAAATGACAAAATTTCTGATTCCACTCTAATATCATATCTCTCCCACCCACATAGTGCAATCTGTTTCACTAATTTAATATGACTTGGTTTCATGGCAAATGACCTGTCCTTAAAGGACAAACCGTTCAGCGTCTGTGTGCTTCCTGTTTCTTGCATTTGCGGGATCTTTGCATTGTGACTTTTAAAGTGTGTGGACCCAAGCGATACTGTTCGGAAAACCCAGATGTGTGGGTATTAATACTGATCTGATTTACCATGGGGTCCCAAGGTCAGTGAAAATGACTAAGATAGCTTGGAGTAGGGCACCAACATATCAGGACACAGGCCAGAGCATGACAGACAAAAATGAAGTGAGTTTTAAAAACTCAGTCAAATTCAGTTATGAAGATAACCACTAAGACCTGTGTGGCAACTAAACGAGCTTTTTCATCAACAAAAGAAACAGCAGAATAGTTTGTGGGCATCCTATAAGTATGTTATTTTTGAAATGTACTCATATCAGCAGCCTCTCACATTAATAGTAATATCATGCTTTTTTTTTTTTTCTCTTTGCCTCTGTGTATTCTGTGTGCTACTTGTGCTGAAGTACAATTTAAATGCTCGTAAGTGAAACGCACTCTGTTTTTCATTCCTAATGAATTTCCAAGATTCACTAACTCTACAATTTGCTGTCTCCAGAAAAGATGACATTTATTATTGCCCACATACTGTACAACAATCTCAGCTGAGAAAGTTACACAACTATTCAGAATAAAAATACTAAGTAATCCTTTTTTGAAAAGTATTCACTATACAATCATAACAAATCAAGAGAGGAATTTTTTGTCTTACAGGCCGAACAAAACACACACACACACACACACACACACACGCAAACGCAAACACGAACCAAAAATAGTCCCCTCATATAATTTGAGAAATCTGGGACCTGCCCTAATTGCCACCTGAGATGATGTGATTGTTATGGGAAACAGACTGAACTACCAGACTCCATTCAGAAAAGGTGCAGTCCACATAGCCTCATGGGCAATGAGATTATAAACAGCAGTCTTTCCACTTAATGCCAAATGTGGTGACGGCCATGAGTAGGTTTCTAAGGAGACAAGACATAGAAAAAGTTAAGCTTTGATTCAGGAACAACAAACTGGAGAAAGTTCAGGAGCAGGAGGGAGGGAAGCAAGACATTCCATGTCAACAGAAAATGCCTTGAATGGCCACAAATGTACCAGAGGCAAGTATAAAAACAAAAACACTTCAAACACAGAAAGGAGCAATCGAAGCGATTTAGAACACCACACACACAAATCTGAACATGCAAGTGAACTTTACCACCACACTTTTGGAAAAATTGGCCAAGTCTCATCCCATCAACAGTCCAGCCACTCAGAGCAGTGGCTCTCCCTAAGGTCAGGTGCCCCAAATGGCATATCTAGTTCTCACATTCACAAGAGAGGGCATTAAAATTTTCAACCAGGGAAATTTGAATGCCAAAGTGCAGGGCTCTTCCCCATGCTCTGGAGCTGAAGCCACCAGCTGGAGAGAGAGGGAAAGCATTTCCTACACACCAAACTTGTGTGGTCATGTCATACACATCTGTGCCGGAACGAGAGAGGCCCTTCGAGCCATCGCTTTGCAATACCATAAACAAGCACAGAGAGAGGAATATTTGCCCTGCCCCGTCACTGTTCCTCAGTGAGACACCACCTTTTCCAATGTGAGACTTGAGTAGTGCTTCATTTGGCGTTACTATCACTATTACTGATTATGATAAATTAGTTTTACAGAATGCTTTAGAAGAGATTTCATATACACTGATTTGCTTGTACAATACTCTGTACATGGTACGTAGATGAGGTTAACAAATAGAGGTTAAGTGACATATTCAAAGTTACAACTTCTGCACTCCTTATGTGTAAATCCTGTTCCTGACGTAACTGAGAGATTATAATTGAGAGATTACAACAAACCCTGTTTTTTATTTTATTTTTTGCATCTAATTAGAATGAAATCATACTCTTGGGGTATAGGTTGTGAGGATCAGCTTTGTTGTTTTAACAGAAACCTCATTCTGTATTTCTTTATGCAAAAACAAGGTAAGGACATTTGGTGGAAGAGCCAGCAAACCCCACTAGAGTGCAATAGCCGATGTCATCGCCGCGCCCTCCGAACTCATGAACGTGTCCGGCAGAGAAACCACCCACGCCGTCAGCCACTTTATCCTCATGGGCTTTCCCTCCAGGCCCGAAGCGCAGCTCCTCTACTTCGGGCACTTCTCTGCGGCCTACACCCTGACCCTGATGGGGGAACGCGGCCGTTGCCTGCGCTGTGCGGTGGGACCGACGCCTTCACAGCCCGATCGATGTACATCCTCTTGGGGAATTTCTCTCTCCTGGAACTATGTTATGTCACCACCACCACCGTCCCCAACATGTTGGCCAGCTACCCGTCCACAAGCAAGTCCATCTCCTTTGTGAGCTGTCTTGTGCAGTTCTCCTTCTTCTCTTCCGGGTGCGAAGAGGGCTTCTTCCTTTGCATCATGGCCTTTGACAGGCACCTTGCCGTGTGCCGCCCTCCGCGTTACCCGCGCATCATGACCAGACAGCTGTGCACGGGCCTCGTCGTCCTTGGATGGTCGTGTGGGTTCACCCTCCTACCTACCGCCAGTTGTCCTCATTTCTCAGCTGCCCTACCGTGGCCCAAACACCATCAGCCATTTCGTGTGTGATCCTGTCCCACTGATGGTGCTGTCGTGTTCTGATGACACCACCACACAGTTCATTTACTCGACCTTCAATTCTGTTTTCATGATCGGCCCCCTTCTCTTTATCCTTTGCTCCTACGCTCTGGTGACTCTGGCTGTGCTACGGATGCCCTCAGCAGCGGGCAAACGCAAGGCTTTCTCCACTTGTGCTTCTCATCTGGCTGTGGTGATCCTGTTTCTTTGGCTCTGTTACGGTGATGTGCGTTAGTCCCGGATCGGGACACCCAGTGGACATGGAAAAAATCGTTACTTTGTTTTATTCTGTGAAAACACCTCTGTGCATTCCGCTAATATATAGGCTCAGGAACAAGGAGATGAAGGCTGCTCTGAGGAAGATCCTGAGGACTGCCCAAGGTATTCATAAAATACAAAGAGCCAAATTCTTCTCTCAAACGCAACTGATCTCAAGACATGAGTGATATATTTGTCGACAAATTCATTAACTTTTATTAAGAAACTACTATAATGAGGGCCCATTATCATCCTAAGCAAGATGCAGTAATGTTATTTAAGAATGTTTTAACTAACAAGTGAATGCAACTGTGTTGAAGTTAGTATCAAGTAAATGAAATGATATGTATGTAAGTCAATCAGTCTCTATATGTAATTCAATTTCTAAAGAGAAGGTAGAAGCATGCTGTGCATTGCTGAGTTGAATTAACTAATATACATGTAGTAGAGATCATAGATTGCTTTGGGGATTAACACTCCAAACCAGTAGTTCTCCACTAACACGCACTGATTGATAAAGAAGTCTCGAATTTGAAGGAAGTCGCCGTGCCAGAGTGTAGCATGTGACTTGACTTTAAGGAAACAGAATAATAGCCGTGGCTGGACGGTAGTGATTGTTTAGGGTGTACAAGACAAGAATTAGGAATTTAAAGGTATTACTAACTTAGAATATAGCAAATAAAAGAGCTAAACATAAGAACCGGGGCACTACTCAGGGCATAACCCACTTTCGGGTAAATCCCATTTGAGTAACAGCTTCCGGTACTACTTGTAGTTTAGTGTTAGTACTGTGTGACTGTTTTTAAACTGCCATAAGCATCCTTAATACTAATACGACTTCTACTGCGTTTCTGTTGCCATTTTTTTTTTTTCAAACATGGCTCTTCAACACATACTTTAAAAGAATCATAGTATGAAATGCAATTTTTACCAAATTGTAATTTGTAGTCTTCAAGAAGTCAATTCCTCTACAAAGTGAGGTGCCGCATCAATTGGGTTTTGTTTCATGAACAATCTGGGTTGAGAATACTTTCTGAAGATTAAAAGGCAGGATTTTTGAGTTCGGGGAAAGAAGTGGTTATCTTTCTTCTACTTCACAAAAGAAACAAAGAGCTGGACAATTGCCTGAAAGGTACGTCATATTGGAAGAAAATATGAACAATTTAGGACTTCGTGCACATGAACTACAACAGTAGATTTACAGTGCCGATGGCTTTAACACCGATTTTCATTCACGAAGGTTAAGGAATGTTTGTGACAATTCCATTCGTCTTTCATAATCACAGAAGAAAAAGGAAAAAGAAGAGATTCTTAATAAAACAGTGTGTTGATTGTGATAAAGGTGGAAGTGCCCGTTATTTGTTATTGCCTTTATTCTTGACCAACGTTTTCTCACCGATCTTAAATTCCACCTCATATTGTTTCTTTTTTGTATCATCAATATACGATTACATGAGCAGCATTGTGGTTACTAGATTCCTCCCATTATCAAGTCCCCACCACATACGCCATTACAGTCACTCTCCATCAGCATAGTAAGATGCTACAGAGCAGAGTCACTACTTGTATTCTCTGTGCCATGCGGTCTTCCCCTCCCCACCCCCACATTACCTGTGCTAATCACAACGCCCTTTATTCCCTTCTCCCATACTTCCCACCCACCACCACACCCAGTCCTTTTCTCTTTGACAACTGTTAGTCCATTCTTGGGTTCTGTGAGTTTGCTATTTTGTTCTTTCAGTTTTCCCTTTGTTCTTATGCTCCACAGATGAGTGAAAAATCATTTGGCACTTCTCTTTCTCTGCTTGGCTTATTTTATTTCACTGAGCATAAATAATAGCCTCCCGCTCCATTCATGTTGTTGCAAATGTGTAGGATTCGTTCTCTTCTTACGGCTGAAGAATATTCCATTGTGTATATAGACCACTTCTTCTTTATCCATACACCTACTGATGGACACTTAGGTGGCTTCCATTTCTTGGCTACTGTAAATAGTGCTGCGATAAACATAGGGGTGCATATGTCTTTTTGAAACTGGGCTCCTGCGTTCTTAGGGTAAATTCCTAGGAGTGGAATTCCTGGGTCAAATGGTATTTTTTTTTTTTTATTTCTGGTCTTTTGAGGAATCTCCACACCGCTTTCCGCAATGGTTGAACTACTTTACATTCCCACCAGCAGTGTAGGAGGGTTCCCCTTTCTCTGCATCCTAACCAACACTTGTTGTTCCCATTCTTTTCCATGTTGGCCGTACTAACTGGTGTGAGGTGGTATCTCACTGTGGTTTTAATTTGCATTCCCTGATGATCAGTGATGTGGAGCATCTTTTCATGTGCCTGTTGGCCATCTGAATTCCTTCTTTGGAGAAGTGCCTGTTCGGATCCTCCACCCATTTTTTAATAGGGTTATTTGCTTTTCGGGTGTTGAGGCATGTGAGTTGTTGATGTATTTTGGATGTTAACCCCTTGTTGGATATGTCATTTACAAATATATTCTCCCATGCTGATGGACACCTTTTTGTTCCGCTGATGGCGTCCCCTGCTGTAAAGGAGATTTTAGCATGATGTAGTCGCCTTTGTTCCTTTTTTAGTTTGCTTCCCTTGCCCGAGGACACGCGTCCAGGAAAAAGTTGCTCATGTTTATATTCAAGAGATTTTTGCCTATGTTTTCTTCTAAGAGCTTTATGGTTTCATGACTTACATTCAGGTCCTTGATCCATTTTGAGTTTACTTTCCTGTATGAGGTTAGACAGTAATCCAGTTTCATTCTCTTACATGTAGCTGTACAGTTTTGCCCCACACCAGCTGTTGGAGAGGCTGTCAATTCCCCATTGTATATGCATGGCTCCTTTATCATATAATAATTAACCATATATGTTTGGGTGAACATCTGGACTCTCTATTGTGTTCCACTGGTCTGTGCCAGTACCAAAGTGTCTTGATTACGGTGGCTTTGTAGTAGAGCTTGAAGTTGGGAAGTGAGATCCCCCTGCTTTATTCTTCCTTCTCAGGATTGCTTTGGCTATTCGGGGGTCTTTGGTGGTTCCACGTGAATTTTAGACATATTTGTTCCAGTTTGTTGAAGAATGCTGTTGGTACTTTGGTAGGGATACTGCATTGAATCTGTAGATTTCTTTAGGCAGGATGGCCATTTTGACAATATTAATTCTTCCTAGCCAAGAGCATGGAATGAATTTCCATTTGTGTCCTCTTTAATTTCCCTTAAGAGTGTCTTGTAGATTTCCAGGTATAGGTCTTTCACTTCCTTCGTTAGGTTTCCAGGTATAGGTCTTTCACTTCCTTCGTTAGGTTTCCAGGTATAGGTCTTTCACTTCCTTCGTTAGGTTTCCAGGTATAGGTCTTTCACTTCCTTCGTTAGGTTTACTCCTAGGTATTTTATTCTTTTTGATGCAATTGTAAATGGAATTGTTTTCCTGATTTCTCTTTCTGCTCATTCATCATTAGTGTACACGAATGCAACAGATTTCTGTGTATTAATGTTGTATCCCACAGCTTTGCTGAGTTCACATACTAGATCTAGTAGTTTTGGAGTGGATTCTTTAGGGTTTTTTTATATACAGTATCATGTCATCTGCAAACAGGGACAGTTTAACTTCTTCCTTACCAATATGAATGCCTTTTGTTCCTTTGTGTCGTCTGATTGCCGTGGCTAGGACCTCAAGAACTAGGTCGTATAAAAGTGGGGAGAGTGGGCATCCTTTTCTTGTTCCTGGTCTTAAGGGGAAAGCTTTCAGCTTCTCGCTTTTATGCATAATGTTGGCTGTGGGTTTGTCATATATGGCCTTTATTATGTTGAGGGACTTGCCCTCTATACCCATTTTGCTGAGAGTTTTCCTCATGAACGGATGTCGAATTTTGTCGAATGCTCTTTCAGCATCTATGGAGATGACCGTGTGGTTTTTGCCCTTCTTTTCATTGATGTGGTAGTCGATGTTGATGAATTTTCAAATGTAGCACCATCCTTGCATGCCTGGGAGGAATCCCACTTGATCGTGGTGGATGATACTTCTGATCGATCTTTGAATTCGGTTTGCTAATATTTTCTTGAATATTTTTGCATCTATGTTCATCATGAATATTGGTCGATAATTTTCTTTTATTTATTTTTTCCGTGTGTTTGCATGGTTTGGATATTAGAGTGATGTTGGCCACATAGAATGAGTTTGGGAGTATTTCCACCTCTTCTACTTTTAGAAAGACTTTAAGGAGGATGGGTATTAGGTCTTCACTAAATGTTTGATAAAATTCAGCAGTGAAACCTTCTGGTCCAGGGATTTGGTTCTTGGGTAGTTTTCTGATTACCGATTCAACTTCATTACTGGTAATTGGTCTGTTTAGATTTTCTGTTTCTTACTAGGTCAGTCTAGGAAGTCGTATTTTTCTAGAAAGTTGCCCATTTCCTCTAGGTTTTCCAGTTTGCTAGAATATAATTAATTTTTCATAGTATTCTCTCATAATACTTGTATTTCTGT